>NW_010973189.1:0-1518 GCF_000737465.1 Haliaeetus leucocephalus
TCATAATCAATCTGGTGTCTGATCAAAGTGGAAGGATCTGCTGGAAATGTAATTGCAGAGGCAAAAGTTATATTTTTTTTAGAAACTCCTTTCTGACTACAACATCTGACCTTTTAATATCTGTCCTGTTCACATGAATTACAGGGCACTTGCTCTTCTGCAGATTTGTCAGTGTCGCCCAACGTTGCCTACCTTGTCAATGTGATGCTTATGTCTACACTGAGTATTTTTTCTCTTGAAGCCCATATTGTGTCATGACTAAATTTCTGAATTACAGAAATCACCACACACTTGGGAGATGCATTTAGAAAGATGCTGTAGTAGGTAATATTATAACCTCTTAAAAATACAAATGTAATAGTAGGTACAAGTGCTAAAGCTCAAGTAATATAGTGATTGGACCACCAATGGCAATATTTTAAAAGAAAAAATAGATATTGAATTTCAGTTGAGAGGATGTGGTATTTTTAAATCATTGTTGGAACTTTTCAGGAGTTACTTTTACATAGCGAAAGATAAATGTCTAAATCCACCATTTCTTCTTTTACTTACAGTATACACTGAGCAGCTTCATTGGACCGTGCCTGAGCAAAAGGAGAATAAGGAAATGAGCTAAGGCTTCACCATTGGCAAGTGGGAAGACAAACTTTGTCCTTAACCTCAGAGGGTTTGGTATGACTTTCTATCAAGCAGAGACTGTTAGTTTCTATTAGCAAAGACCATTAAGTAATTCCGAGTATTTTTAAGAATCTAGAACTCTGATTCTTTTCTAAGATCTACTTCCATGGGATTGTATACCCATGTGAAGATTTTCACAGAGGTTTGAGTAACATTCAAAATGAAGCAAATCTCGTACCACTTGGCAATCATTATTTTAAGAGGACATTTTTTAAATGTTCAAATGAAAACAATTTACCCAAATGGTTACCCTTTATATAGAAAACAAGAAGTTTGTGGATAGATCAAAAAGGACAAAAACCAAGGTGTGACATAAACTAAGTTGTTTCAGTGCACGAAGCATCCACTTCTTCATATCTTTGACTTCTGCAGCATCCTGTGGCAATGAGTTCAAGAACTTCATTATATACTTAGTGCAGAGTATGTCTTTAGATCATGTTTTTCGTCTTTGTTCATGTTATTTTTAACCCCCTTCCTTCCAGGTCATTTATGAATGTCTAAGCTACACCTTTTTGTTGAAGGGATTTTTAGCTTAAAAGCACCAAAATAGCATTTAGACCTATAGGAACTGAAATGTGCTTTTGAATTACTTTCTCAGCAACAATATATAGAGGCTATTCCAGAAAAAGTAAAAGAGAAAGTAAGCAGGGCAGTACGAGTGCGAACAAAACAAAAGCCATGTCAACATCTCTGGAGGGGTGGGGCGTGCCACTTGCGTTGCAATGAACCAGGGATCTTCCCACGTCTCGGCAGGTGCCGTGCTGGAGCAGCGTTTCAGCAGGCAGCGGCAGCTCACATGGGCAAACCCCAGTGAGGGGCTGGGAAGCTTCCTATTCTCCC
>NW_010973190.1:0-754 GCF_000737465.1 Haliaeetus leucocephalus
GCGCGGACCTGCCTCCTCGCTTCCCAGCATCTTCCTCCCGGTCCCACGGATGTCACCTCCCCTTCCCCACCGAAACGTGGTGTGTGTGTGTGTCCCACTCAGGCACACGGGGGGGGGGTCCCCTGCCCCCCCCCCCACGCCCCCGGACGGGCGGGGTGGGGGGCTGTCCCTTTCCACGAGGGCGGTAATTAGTTTTTTTTTTTCCTGCGCGGAGTCAGGCTCAGGAGCTTGGGCATCGCTGGTACGTTTATTAGTTTTAAACCAGCGCAAACCCACTTCCACACCGTTTACAAGCTCTGAGGCCCGTTGGGCGCCGCTGACCTTTCCTGGAGGATGCGCATTAAATATTCAGGCGCAGCCCGGTGTCATCTGCGTTCGGTTTCTACAATTTCAGGAACAAAAGGCTAGGAGAGATGACTAATAAAAGGAGGAAGAGGAAATATATTTCTATTAACAGTTACACCCTGGGGTCACCCAGATGTATTCTGTTTGGGGGGGGGGGGGAGGGCTGCTTAAACAACAGGGCAGTGGGTTTTCTGCGCGTTTGCAAGCTGCTAGGATCTCCCCAAACGTTGACATTGACTTTGGGGGGGAATAAAGGCAGGCGCTTCCCACGGCACGGCGGGGATTTTGCATCGCCCGGTGCTGCTGCTCCTAGCTGAACCCTTCCTCCTTGCTTTCTTCCTCGGCCTGAATTCTGGAGGCAGGTCGCTCTCTTAAAGCTGAGCTGTCCTTGCCCAGTTTCC
Organism: Haliaeetus leucocephalus; assembly: GCF_000737465.1. Lineage (NCBI taxonomy): Eukaryota > Metazoa > Chordata > Aves > Accipitriformes > Accipitridae > Haliaeetus > Haliaeetus leucocephalus. The sequence goes on from NW_010973190.1 coordinate 747, forward strand.
CCCCCCCC
>NW_010973190.1:769-1361 GCF_000737465.1 Haliaeetus leucocephalus
CGCCTCTCTCTTTCCCTCCAGTTCCTAATGAGCACCAACTCCCTGACGACCTGCTGCGAGTCCAGCGGCCGGACTCTGGCCGAGACGGGGGCGGCCGCCTCGGCGCAGACCCCCGTCTATTGCCCGGTGTACGAGAGCCGTCTCCTCGCCACCGCCCGCCACGAACTCAACTCCGCCGCCGCTCTGGGGGTCTACGGTGGTCCCTACGCCGGTCCCCAGGGCTATGGAAACTACGTGACCTACGGCACCGAGGCTCCTGCCTTTTACTCCTTGGTAAGCGCCCGCCGGGGATGCTCCCGCTCCTTCCCGGACTCGCTTCCCCCCCCCCAACACTTCCCCGGGGTGGGGGGTGACCGGTCGGTGGGAGCTTCTTCCTCCTCCTCTTCCTCCTCCTCCTCCTTCCCGGCCCCCGCTCCAGCCCGGCGCGTCCAACCCGGCGGTCATTAAATATTCAAGCCCGGCGCGGTTCTCACGGTAACGCAATTAAAAGTCGCGCCTGACGAGGTGCCGGCCGGGCGGGTAGTATGGGGCGGCATAGAGCTCGGCTTGGCAAAAAAAAAATGATGCGCTCTTCCCAGCCAGCTTTTTTTTT
>NW_010973191.1:0-309 GCF_000737465.1 Haliaeetus leucocephalus
GGCAGGGACACCTTCCACTACTTCAGGTTGCTCAAAGCCCCATCCAACCTCATTTTGAACACTTCCAGTGATGGGCATCCACAATTTCTCTGGGCAACCTGTTCCAGTGCCTCACCACCCTCATTGTAAAAAATTTCTTCCTTATATCTAATCTCAACCTACCCTCGTTCGGTTTAAAACTGTTGCACCTTGTCCTATCACTACAGGCCCTGGTAAAAAAGTTTCTCTCTCTCTTTCTTGTAAGCACCTTTTATATACTGAGAAACTGCAATAAGGTCTCCCCGCAGCCTTCTCTTCTCCAGGCTGAAC
>NW_010973192.1:0-1102 GCF_000737465.1 Haliaeetus leucocephalus
TGAAAAGGGGGAGTCAGGGAGAGGGGGGGTGACATGGCGGCGGGGGGGGGGTGGGGGGTGACGTGTGACACGGGGGTGTCCCCACCTTGGGGCGCAGGCAGCGGCGGCGCAGGCAGCGCCACTGGCGCTTGAGGCCGGGTTTGAGGCGGCGCAGGCAGATGCAGCAGCTGCCGCAGTCCTCGGTGGTCAGGCAGCCCGGGCAGGAGCCGCAGCCCAGGCCCTGTGGGATGGAACACGGGATAACGTGGCTTAACACGGCTTAAAAATGGTTTAAAACTGGCTGAACGTGGACTGAAAATGGGTTAACACAGGTTAACATGGGTTAAAAATGGGTTAATATGGGCTAACGTGGGTTAATACAAGTTAACATGAAGGTTCAGACATGGGTTTGACGGACACGGGGGGACAGGCAGCCCAGGCCCTGCAGGACAGAACACAGGATAACGTGGGATAACGTGCCATAAAAATAGGCTGACATGGGTTAAAAATGGGCCAACATAGGTTAACACGAGTTAAACATGGGTTAACAAGGGTTAAAAATGGTTCAAAAATGGGTTAGCATTGTTTAATGTGAGTTAACGTGGATTAAAAATGAGTTAACACGGGTTAATGTGCAGGTTCGGACATGGGTATGGGGGACATGAGGGGACAGGCAGCCCGGGCAGGAGCTGCCGCCCAGACCCTGTGGGCCACAACACGGGATAACACGGGACAACATGGGATAACATGCAGCCTCAGACACAGGTATGGGGGAACACGGGGGTGACGGGGGGGAGGCAGGACCCATAACCCAGGCCCTGGGGGAGAAACACAAGATAACATGGGATAACATGGGTTAACACACATCAACATGCGTCCACATGCATCATTCAGGGGAGTTTGGGGGGACAGGGGGGTGATAGGGACCTGTCACAACCCAGACGCTGGGAGAACACAGGGTAACACAGGTCAACATGCCTCCCCGTTCCCTGAAACGCCCCCTTGGGTGGGGGGGGGGGGCAGGTGCCACACGCCGTGACATGGGGTCACACGCGTGGACGGGCAGGGCACAACACGGGGTGACGGTGCTGTCATGAGGGGGTGATAATGGCCATGGGGGGTG
>NW_010973193.1:0-1150 GCF_000737465.1 Haliaeetus leucocephalus
CTCAAAAAAAGGATCAACAACGATCTCTTGTTATGGGAGCCTACTAGCCCCGCCCCTTCAGAAGACCCCACCCCTACAGGAGGCCACACCCCCAGCAAAGACCACACCCCTTCAAGCCACGCCCACGACACAGGCTCCACCCCTCCCAGCTCTGACACTTTCAAGCCCTGCAAGTCGGCTTTTGGGACGGGTGAGCCCCAAAACCCGGGGATCCCCCGGGGGTGGGGACCCCCCCTGCACCCCAAAACCTAGGGGGGGATCCCCCCTGCACCCTAAAACCCTCCAAAACCCGGGTGGGGACCCACCACCCCCAAACCCAGCCGCCTGGGTTCCCCCCTCCCCCAGGGTGGCACCCTCAAACCCAGACCCTTAGGTGTCCCCCCAGTTTTTGGGGGGTGCTGTGGGGCCCAGACACCTGGGTGCCCCCCTCCTGGGTGTGAGGACTCCCCCCTGCACCACAAAACCCCTGTGGGGACCCCCCCACACCCCAAAACTTAAATTCCTGGGTCCCCCCAGGGGTGGGGACGCCCCTCTGCACCCCAAAACTCAGATGGGCAGGACCCCTCTCCCCAAACCCGGACACCTGGGTCCCTCCCCCAGTTTTTGGGGGTGCTGTGGGGCCCGGGTGCCTGGGTCCCCACTGAGCCTTGTCACCGTCGTTGTGTTGTCCCCCCCCATCCCTCCCCAGACTCTGAGGAGGAGGAGGAGGAGGACGAAGGCCCCACGGTGACACCGGGGGACGCGGGGGACGCCCCTCCACCTCCGCAGAGCGGCGTCGCCCTCCTGGTCACTGTCCTGCGGGGACGCATCACCGCCGACTGCCACCCCCCCACGGTGCGTCTGCCCCCCCCCCTGTCCCCACAGGGTCCCCCCCCGTGTCACCCCCGGGGTCCTCCCCATCCCCTTTGTGTCACTTGGGGGTCCCCAGGTTCACCCCAGGTCCTTCTCTGTCACCTCTTGGTCACTTGGGGGGTCCCCTGAGCCCCCCCGTCACCCGGGGGTCGTCCTTGTCCCCCCTGTGTCACTTTGGGGTCTCCTGTGCCACCCCAGGTCCCTCCTTATCCCCCCTGTGTCACTTGGGGGTCCCCCGAGCCCCCCCTGTGTCACCCCAGGTCCCTCCCTGTCACCCCTGTGTCATTTGGGGGTCCCC
>NW_010973194.1:0-1317 GCF_000737465.1 Haliaeetus leucocephalus
GAAAACAAAAAAACCAAAACACAACCAAAAACCCAAAAACCAAAACACTATCCAATTTCAAACAATTATATTAATGTAGCTGCTTTTAACAGCCAACTGTTAAAAGATGTGTGGTTGCAGACCAACTGCTTAAGGGCATTCTGGTTCTCAAACCTCGGAGTATAAATAATTTTTTCATCAATATCATAAAATAACTTATTATATATCTTAGCATAAAAACTTGAGAATTAACATCCCAAAAATACAATAAAATTGTTTGTAAAACGTTTCGATTAACCTTTTTGCTCTTTAAGGTACTTAAACCAGGAACTGTTAAGTTGCACTTTAAAAAAAAAAACGTGAAGGGTGTTGGGCGTTTTCGGTGAGTAACCCGGCCGTGCGGCACCCCCGCGCGTCAGGCAGGGCTCCTTCCTCCGGCGACGCAGGCGCTGCTCTTCCCTTCGCTTCCACGCTCATCCCCGCCGCTTCGGAGTCACTTTTCTTCCAAGAAGTCCCACGCAACACGTAGTTCAACTTCAGCCTACCCCCCCCTTGACATCAGTTTTATCTTTTTTTTTGTTTTTTTTTTTTTTTTTTTTCTTTTTTCCTCCCCCCCACCCCCCCCACCCCCCGCAATCCTCTCGCCAGGGCAGGGAGTTACTTCCTGAGCAACTGCTAAAATATTGCAAAACTTCAGTGCAATTCGGTTCAGTTCGTTCTCGGCCCGGCGCGGTCACCGCTCGGGGAGGTTAATCACTGGCACCCACTGATCCATGTAGCGACTCTCCCGGCAGAAGCACATCAGCTGACTCAGCGCTGGATCCTTCCACTGGGAGGCATGGGGGTTCTGGAAAGAGAGGGAGAAGGGGGGGGGGAGCGTTTTAACAGAGAAGCAAAAACAACCCCCACAGAAAGAAAAAGCACAGCAGAAAACCCAGGAGCATGAATCATCTTAAATTGCCACTAAGGCAAACAAACAAACCAACCCCAGAACCACGCGAGGAGTTTTGCAGCCTTGGACTCTGGGGCAGAGTAGGAAAAAAGAACATGAAAATATAAGAAAAAATTAAAAAAAGGAAATCAAGTTTCCTGCAGAATCCCCCTGCGTGCGGGCACAGACCTGAGCCCCCGGTGAGGGCCACAGCCGTGCCCCGGTTTGACCGAACAACATTTCGAAGTTGCGCTCGATCCCAGGCTTACGCAGGAGGAAAAAAATAAAAAAACCCAAAACCCCAACGTGCTCTGCCTATTCACCGCTGCTTACTGGAAAGACGAGTTAACGCCTTAGAGCCAGACCGTGGCGGCTGGTTCGGGACCAGCTGCCGGTCCCGCCGCAGC
>NW_010973195.1:0-1436 GCF_000737465.1 Haliaeetus leucocephalus
CTTGGGGGTATCTGCAACCTCTGCATGGAACAGAGGAACACAGCAAAGGCATTCAAGGTAACTCTCAGCCATTGGCAGTGGCGGCTTCTGGTGGAGAAGATGTAGATTGTGGCAGCTGCAAGGCACTGCTTTCCAGTGCGCTGGCAAAGGAGATCCCCGTCTTCCTTGAACATCACCGACAGGATGAGAATTTCATGTGTCCAGCTTGGACTTGGACCCCCAGCACTTACATTTTGGTGTGAGGCTCCCAGGATAAACTGCTGGATCAAGAGCACACAGGTCTGTGTGCCTTGGGCCTCCCTCTCCTGCCTTTCCATCCAGGACAGAGGCAGAGGAGATGCTTCTCCTGATGGGGAAGTCCAACAGGGCTGGGAGGAGTCATGCCCACTTGCTCCCCTTGGCTACCAAAGGAGCAAGGGAGGCCCCTGTGAACCTCTGGGGAGAGGATTCCTAACTGGAAGGACATAGCGATGGCTCTTTTCCCTTCAGCCCCCAACAAGCCAGACCCCTCTGCCTCAGGAAGCCTGAGGCGTTCTAATTCTTTGTGAGTTGATGAAGATGCAGTCATCTGAAGGGAGGGGAGGTGATCGCCTTTTTGAGGACTGTCCTGTCCTGTTCACCAAGTTCAGAGATGTCCCTGGCTCAGCTGCCCTTCCTCAGCATCTTGTTTCCAGGAAGTCAGCGCTGCCTGGAGGTGTTGACACACTCTCCACCACCTTGGGGACACCCCTCCCAGGTGTCTTTTTTGGAGAAAGGGCTTCGTTTTCCTTAACACATCTCTGACCTGCCTCAATACAGAAGGATCTCTATCCCAGAGCCCTATGCTGGGTCCTACTGGGAAAACCCTCTGGCACAGGAAAGCAAGCTGTGACATTGTGAACAAGTTGAATGGGATCTGTTTATGCCACGCTGGGGAAGACGAACCTTCCTGGGATAACTCACATCTGTGGTCAGAAGGGGCTCTCTTAGGCTGAGGAGGTTCTTCCTCAGGAAGAAAGTCTTCTTTCCTAGTTCAGGGCAATATGAGACGTCTGTGAATAAAGAAATAGTAGTAGGGCCTTATGTTTTGGTGAGAGCAATGTGGTTCCTAACTCTTCTTGAAAGAAAATGCAGAAATGCATTCCCTTTCCTACAGGTCTTCTTGGTGGCAAATGCAGGAAAGGAAGACAAACAATGCCATATGGAGAAAAAGGGCTGGAACAATGAGACCTCGCAGATGGAGTTCCTCCTGCTGGGATTTGGTAATGTTCTCTCACTCCAGACACCGCTCTTCCTCCTCACCCTTATGATCTATTCGGTTATTGTGCTTGGGAACATCCTCATTGTTGTGCTGGTGGTGGCAGACAGGCAACTGTACACCCCCATGTACTTCTTCCTGGGCAATCTGTCCTCCTTGGAGACCTGCTACAGCTCTGCAATCCTGCCCCGGCTACTGG
>NW_010973196.1:0-292 GCF_000737465.1 Haliaeetus leucocephalus
CCCCCCCCCCCCCCCCCTCACTAATTACCCCTCGGCCTCTCGTGCTCCCTACTAGCCTTATTTATGCCATCAGTGTTAATTACCCCACTCCCCCGTTAGTGCCAACTACCCCCAGTGGGGTTTACTGCCCCGCAGCAGCACTAATTACCCCCGCTGGCATTAACTATGGCCCCATTACGCCTAATTACATCTCGATTAGCACTAATTACCCCTTAGGCATAATTATCATTAGCATTAGTTACCCCACTGGCATTAATTACCAGGTGTTAAGCGCCCCGCTGGTGTTAGTGCC
>NW_010973197.1:0-778 GCF_000737465.1 Haliaeetus leucocephalus
GGGGGTCAGGAGATGCGTAGGGAGCCCAATGGGGACTCAACGGGGGCCAAGAGATGTGTGGGGAACCCAAGGGAGACCCAACGGGGGTCAAGAGATGCATAGGGAACCCAAAAGGGTCCAAGAAATGTGTAGGGAACCCAAGGGAGACCCAACGGGGGTCAAGAGATGCATAGGGAACCCAAAAGGGTCCAAGAAATGTGTAGGGAACCCAGTGGGGACCAAAGGGGTCCAAGAGATGTGTGGGGACCCCAAGGGAGACTCAACAGGTCTAATAGGAGTCAAGAAATGTGTAGGGAACCCAACGGGGGCCAAGAGATGTGTAGGGAACCCAAGGGAGACCCAACGGGGGACAGGAGATGCGTAGGGAACCCAAGGGAGACCCAGTGGGGGTCAAGAGATGCGTAGGGAACCCAACGGGGACCCAACGGGGGTCAAGAGATGCGTAGGGAACCCAACGGAGACCCATCGAGATCCAACAGATGCGTAGGGAACCCAAGGGAGATTCAACATTTTTAATAGGGGTCAAGAAATGCGTAGGGGACCCAACGGGGACCCAACGGGGGTCAAGAGATGTGTAGGGAACCCAACGGGGGTCAAGAAATGTGTAGGGAACCCAACGGGGGCCAAGAGATGCGTAGGGAACCCAACAGGGACTCAGGGGGGCCAAGAGATGCATGGGGAACCCAAGGGAGACCCAGTGGTGGTCAAAAGATGCGTGGGGAACCCAACGGGTCTAACCAGGGTCAAGAAATGCGTAGGGAACCCAAGGAAGACCCAG
>NW_010973197.1:988-1310 GCF_000737465.1 Haliaeetus leucocephalus
AACCCACCGGGGACCAAAACTACGGGCTGATGAGTTTTGGGGCTGGGCGGGTCACGCCTCCTCTTTCCCACCCCCCCCGCCAGCTCCGATTGGACGAGACGCAAGAGGCGGAGTACCAGGTGTTGCGCCTGCAGCTGCAGCAAGAGCTGGAGCTCCTCAACGCCTACCAGAGCAAGATCAAGATGCACACGGAGGCCCAGCACGAGCGCGAGGTCAAGGAGCTGGAGCAGGGCCTGTCCCTCCGCCGCGCCCTCCTCGAGCAGCGGGTACGGGGCGGGGCTCGGCGCCCGGCGGGGCGCGGCTTTGGGGGTCCCCGAAGGGA
>NW_010973198.1:0-1420 GCF_000737465.1 Haliaeetus leucocephalus
GTCCGTAGCGGGGAACGCTGGGATGAGGCCTGGAGAGAGCAGGGTGGGTGCTTGCCCTGCCGAGGCCTTCGCCACCCGCGGAGGTGTCCTCAGGACCGCACCCGTGGCGGCCGTGTCCATGTCATCGCTGAAGCTGCAGGATGTGCTGGGCAGGGTGCTGGCCTCCAGGGCTGCCTGGCTGCCCTCCTCCCTGTGCCCAGGGCCATGGAAGTGGACTGGCTCTGGGCGATTGTCCAGTGTCGTGGGGGTCACCGGGCAGGGGAGCGATGCCCCGAGCTGCTGCGGTGTGTCCCGGTCCGGCTGGACGAGCCGCTTCAGTGTCAGCAAGGGGGGAGAGGCACGGCATGGCCCCAGGGGCCCACCCCCAGCCCGCCCCAGCTTGGGCAGGGACTGCTGCAGCATCTCCGTGGACTGCTGCACCGCCATGGGGAGCCTCTGCAGCTTGATCTCCAAACTTTTTCTTGCTATATGCATCCGCAGTTTGCTGCGCACCTCCTGGCTCAGCTCCAGCCTGGATGCGATGACAGGGGCTGCAGCGTGGGGCCGGCTCCTGTCCTCAGTGTTGGCCTGGCCCCCGCCCCGGGTGGTGGCGTTGCTCATGTGGCCGACGTCTTCCTTTGGCAGGATGGCAGCTGATCCTGCTTCTGGTCCTGCTGCCCCGTTGTCCAGGCTGGGAAGGGCAGGGGGGGCCATGGCTAAAGCAAAAGGCCGCAGGCACTCCTCGTCCCCCGGCGACGGGCCCCCGTCCAGGCGCAGGAGGCCCTCGCTCACCACGTTCCCCAGCGCTGCTGGTTGGATGGCTGGCTCATCCTCGGAGCGGTGCCGGCTGTGTGGCTCCTGCTGTCCCTCCCTGGCGTGCCCCACTGCGCCGGCCTGTCCCACGGCGCGGGGCCCCCACACGCTGTGCTCCCGGGGGAGCTGCGGGTCCAGGGGAGCGAGCAGCGGTGGGGGGCATGGCACCAGCAGGGCCAGGGACTCCTCGGTGGGGTTGGGGTCCCCCCACAGCCTCCGGACTTCCTTCTCTTGGATGGTCTCTGCAATGGCGTTTGCCTTCGCCTGCAGAGAGGGGCACAGCCCGCGCCGCGGCAAGGGCTGGCTCTGCCCCGGCTGGATGAGCTTTGGCAGCATACGGCGGCTCTGCTGCCGTGCCCCTCGCTGGTGGGAGAGCTGCACCGGCACGGGCAGGGTCCCCAGTCGCGTTTCCAGTCCTTTCCTGGCCACGTGCATCTTCAGGGCTGAAGAGGCTCTGCCGACACGCACGGGTCCAGGGGAGCGGGCAGACCTCTCCACGGGGGCTCGTCCATCTTGAGTCGGGCACGTCTTTCTCTGCCTCTCGGGGGAGCTGGAGGAGCTGCAGCCGCGGCAGGGCAGGTGGCCCCGCTCCACCAGCTCCTCCAGGTCCTGCCACGCCGCCCGCCAG
>NW_010973199.1:0-2559 GCF_000737465.1 Haliaeetus leucocephalus
CAGGTATGGAGACACGTAACTTCTAATTAACCTGCTGGCTAGAATATGAGATGTTCAGTCTTTCCCTGTTCCAAGATTAGCTAATAGTACAGCAGAAAATTTGTCCTAGTGGCAAGACTAGCTTGTTTCCAGAAACCATTTTCCTTGGGGTTTTTCTACTCTACCCATACTCCATCATCTGGCACAAGAGTGGAAGGAATGTGCTGTATGTCAGGTAGCCATTCTGCAGATACACTGTTGTGCTTGCATTTTCTGGGAAACTGTAAGATTCATTGCACATGTGCTTTAAATACAGAACTTTTTGCAACTACCAGATCCACTGTACGTATACAAAACTAATCTTCTGTCTCTATCTGGTAAATCCCGACTCTCTTGCAACAGGAATCATTCTGTTACCTGAACAGTAAATCTGGCATACCCACAGGCTGTGTGACATTGCACAGGGTCAGAAACAGAGGCTGCTGCATACAGCACTCTCTCAAGACTGTGCGAAGAGGGCTGTTTGCAGCCTGGATGCATGTACGTATGCAGTGACTCATCCAGTCGAAAAGGTTGCGCAGTGGAGACTGAGGGGAATTGATGCTCATGCTGAGGAGCCTCTACAGTGCCAAGAGAGGCTTGGCCTAGATATCACTCCCAGGGGCAAAAGGAGGAAATGTTCCTCTTTTATGCAGTAGTCAGATGGTTTCAAGAAGGGGAGATGAAGTTCCATCTTTATTTAAATGAATATTTAAATGTCTTTGACAATGCAGTAAAATTTCACTAGCAGAAAATTAAGTCTGTTCTCTTAAGAAGCAGTTTTCTTATTCAGATAGTGTGTGAATACAAGTCTCCCATTCTGTCCTGGTTTCTAACTCTGGGGCTGTTGGCTACAATAGGATGATTAGATGAATATTGGCTTGTCTTGCCTTGCATTCTTCAGTACGTTAGATGTGCTCCTCCTCACATAGGAAAAGCATCCCCTAGCTTGGCTATGGTTGAATTGGCTGCTCAGAGCTTTCAGACTTCAGACTTTTTGGTGCCCGCTTTCTGGTAGAAACACAGGGCGTGCTTATAAATCACTGTGGAGTTAAAGGTCTCCAAACTGACGTGTCTGTATAGCGCAGTGCAGTGCCAGGCAGAAATATGAAACCCAAGCTCAGAGCAACAGCGTCGTGTTACGGTGGCACTGCGGTCATACTAGTACACCCTTCCAGAAGGAAAGGCTGACTGGCTCAGACCCAGCAGTGTTAAAGCCAATAAACTGCTTCGATTTCTTTAAAAGACTCAGTCACCACCAGCTTGGGGCTTTTTGTGCCATATTTGCTTTACCTAGGCATGTGCTTATTTGCAGTTTTACAGTCACTTAGGGCCCTTGGACTTTACTGATACTCATCACAAGGCACTTTGCCAGTGCCAGAAAGATTTTTTAGCAAATGCTGGCTGCTGAAAGAGAGCTCTTCCTCTCGAACCTTGCTTGTTCTGTCAGCTCCTGCAGGGCATCTGTACAATGCACATCTTGGGTGCAATTTTGTCCCTGTGTCTGCAGAGCATCTAAGCTCTCACTGCAGTCAACGGAGATCTAGTCAGTGGAGTATGGGGAGATATTCAGCTGACTAGCTACAGGTGTTTGGTCTAGGTGAGCTGATTTTGCTCTCCATGTAGGATTTTTAATAAGTCAACCTGCAAGTCGTCTCCTCATGCCAATCAGTTCTCTCAGAGCTGAAGTGACAGGTGTCACAGGACCAATCCAGTTCTGTCATTACAAAAATTTCCACTGCACAGGAATGATGCCTTGATGTTAGCCGTTTACCCTGAAATTGTCCTTTACCCTGAAATCACCTTTCATTCAACCCACATTACAGCAAGAACAAGCAATACTTATCTGTGAAATCTGAAATAGCACTTGCAAAGGTTTAGAAAACCTGATGTGTGACAGAAATAAAATGATCCTTACTGAACTCTTTCCGTCTATGTGTCCAGCAGATGGATTATGGATGCTCCGATTACCAGACCCCATTTTAGGGTCTCTTGTACATGAATGTTAGCTTGTATTTTCCATCTTCTGCAGATTCACCTATAAATTTAACTCAAATCGCCTCTTTTCCTCTCCCGTGAAATGTTATTGCTCCTTTTTTAGAGGGAGACAAATGCAAGCCTTCTTTTGTCTTCTGTTTATTGACAATTACCACCTCTTTAGAAACCGTAATGTCTCAGTGGAAAACATAACATCCCAGTACTGCCTCCCATATAAGCCAGGGATTGGAAGCTTTTTACTTCCTTCTTCACTTCCCTCCTCCAAGAACATCAGGCAATTCTCATGTGGCTTTTCCAAACCCTGAATGTTATTTTGACAACCACACAAAATCTAATGCATAAATGGAATTCCTGGCATGAAGTCTATTAGTGATTCTTGACTGAGAGTAGAGAGAACAGGAAACAGCCACTCTAGAGTAATAACAGACTTGGCATGGCTCAACCCCCACCTTACGCTCGGTAGACACCATGGCAGCTTCTTAGATGCTCACTGCAGACTCTAAGCCCTGGAGGCCTCTAAGTGCCTCCCAGAGGAGGCAGCTG
>NW_010973199.1:2802-4512 GCF_000737465.1 Haliaeetus leucocephalus
CACACTTGAATGCAATGTTAACTGCAATAACAAGTGGGCAAGTGAAGCCAAATTGTTTAAAAGACTCCCAAACTCAGCAGTTTTCAGCTGAGTTGGAACTTGCAGCTTGATTTCTCCTGTTCCACATAAGCTCCTGAGTCAGGAGCTAGACTTTGTACACAACTGGACGCAGACAGTCCCTTTCCTAAATTACATTCTGGGAACAATCAAATTCAGTAAATGTTCCTGTTCCCTTCTGTCCCCTGGTTCAGCTCACAGCATCTCCTTGGCAGTGAATGGCAGCTCTCCTAAAACACTGACTGAACAATCAGAGTAAAATATCTCTATTTTCTTTGCTCTTGTTTAAATAAAAGCCACTTTTCATGCATTTGCAGGCAATTCTCTTTCCCACTTGCTAAAAGAAATCTTGTTGATAGCCTTTACTCAAGAGGTTTTCCATAAACCTAGCCACACAAAGAGCTTAACTACAGGATAAGAGGCAACATATGTAAGACTGATATTAGTATCGAGAAACCTACAATAGCTACCAAAACATATATGTTAATAAACATATTGAGGGTTTTTTCTTGGGGCTGGTTTTTTTTTGAAGTGAAAGAACCCTGAGTTGTTCAGAAAACCTAAAATTAAAACCTGCAATTGCTTCATACATATAGCACTGATAAAGTGCGCAGTAAAACTATCCTGAGAGCAGTAGCAAGTGTATTGTTTTTTAAATACATACTTAGTAAAGAACCTGAGTCCAGCCTGGGCTTAGCAAAAGCAGTCTTTAAGTGCTTTATCTAAGAGTTTCACTTTACAGTGACGTGACTCAAAATACAGAGAAAGGGATCTCTGACTTGAATGCTCTATTTTGGTTTCATATTTATTATATCTAGGTTTGTTGATCATTTTATTATCAAGATTCTTCATCAGCCTTTAAAACATAAAGCACATACAGATTTCTTATGCTGAAATTTCATGTTGAAAGAATACTAATTTCTCCTTACACCATGATGAATGAAGGTTGGTTTTGCTAAGAAGGATATATCTGCACTGTTGCTAAGGCTCTCACTTTCATCATGGATCTCACATTTGATCAGCTAAAGATACACCTTCTGGAACCATTTTAATGCACAAAGATCCCTGCTTTCTTCATATTTTTAGATTTAATTTCTGGCCCTCCTAGTTTTGGCAAAGACTCTGTCAAGATTTTTAACGAAAGGTTCTAAGATGAGTGAAATTTCTGGGAGAGGGACTAGGAAGGTATTGCATGCGAGGATACAAGGGGCAGGAAGGAATAAACAAGCAGAGAGTTATAAGGTTTGCTGACTTACCCCCTTAGGTCCAGCTAGTATGGTCTCTGTTCCTGTGAGCTCCATACTGGGCAGCTAATGGGGATGTGTATGTTCATGTTCTGCTCTGCTTAATTCACATTAAATGATGAAAACTTCCATGCATTTAGTAGAGCAGGCTCATAAACCTGGTGGTTTACATTCCAGGTCAGCTTGTCTTTCATCCAAAATGGATATTTTTACACAATTAGATTTTCATGAGTGAATTAAAAATAACATTTAGTTGGTTTTGGTTTATTCAGTTTCTTCTAACACTGAATGAAATTTATTTTTGAAATGTAAATGGAATTGCCTACTGTGGTTTATCTTATAATGTAAGGAGGCCTACCTATGGTATTTTTGAGAGTTTAGTATTGTTAATGATATAAAATTGCTATTT
>NW_010973199.1:4611-9820 GCF_000737465.1 Haliaeetus leucocephalus
ACAGGAGATGTCTCTCGCCACTGACGACAGACCTTTTGCTGCCCGGCCTGGATCCCTCATGTGGTCTCTGCTGCAGGGGCCAGGCTGAAACGGATTTATGGTGACACCCATTCTGATGATGTGTGATGTCTTCTAAGCATGGTAAGGCAGTGGCTGAGGCGTCAAGCCCTGGAATACTTATATGTAAGCGTTATGTGACTCACCACGGCCAAAAGACTAGGCTCTAATGCACAAGGTCTTCCAGTGTTAAGGCTATGATGAAATATATACCCCACAAAGAAGTTTTGCCAAAATGTGTGAAGCGCCGTGTTTTCAAGCTGTCATGTTAATTCTTCTCTTCTATAAACAGGTTTTATTGTCTAACTTTGTGTACGGGTCCAGATGCTCATCTGATGGTTAGATGATCTGGTCTGATTGGCACCAGCTGTGAACTTGATCCGTAGTTTGTTCTGGAGCTGGACTAAGAAAGTCAGCTGGGTTTTGTTCTCCTTATCCCCTTACGTGCAGTCTTTGTTTCCACAGCATTTTGGCTTTGTAAGAGAATGAGAAGGTTTCACTACCTAACAAAGAAAGCTTTGACTGGGGCCTGGCTAAGAGAGTCCAAAATTAATGTTCTCAACAATGATGCTTTGTTCTCTGAATCTTTTACTTTTTCAGATGGAAGAAAGTTAAATATAACCTGGATGGGGCTATTCTAAAGAACTACATGCCAACATTTGATTAACTACATTTTTTGCTTGGTTTTCTGTGGAACATGATTTATGCAATCACTCTCTCTGAAAGCCTGCACCCAGCCTCTTGGCTAATTTCAACCCAGTTTGATAGGGGAACAACATTTAGAGATAACTTCCTTTTTATAAGTTTTGTTCAAGTAGGCACTTGCGTGAAGGAAATGGTTCCTAAAACTGTTTGGAGTGAACATAAGATCACAGAATAGTTCAGGCTGGACCAGAGCTCACGAAGTCAACCGGTCTAAGCCCCTGCTCAGAGCAGATCTGACCAAATCAACTTGTCTAGTTCAGCCTTGAACACATCCAAAGATGGAGATGCCATAATGTCTCTGCGTGTTCTGTTCCTGTATTTGACCATCCCAACGGTTAAAAAAAACCTCTTAATGTGCAATTGAAATTTCCAGTGCTCCAACCTGTTTCCTTTGCCTCCTGTCCCATTGCTGTGCACCTCTGAGAAGTCTGGCTCTGTCTTCTCTGTATCATCTGATCAGATAATTATAGAATCATAGAATAACTTAGGTTGGAAAAGACCTTCAAGATCATGGAGTCCAACCGTTAACCTAACACTGCCAAGTCCACCACTAAACCATGCCCCTAAGCACCACATCTACATGTCTTTTAAATACCTCCAGGGATGGTGACTCAACCACTTCCCTGGGCAGCCTGTTCCAATGCTTGATAACTGTTTTAATGAAGAAATTTTTCCCAATATCCATTCCAACCCTCCCCTGGTGCAACTTCAGGCCGTTTCCTCTTGTCCTATCGCTTGTTACTTGGGAGAAGAGACCAACCCCCACCTCACTACAACCTCCTTTCAGGTAGTTGTAGAGAGCGATAAGGTCTCCCCTCAGCCTCCTTTTCTCTAGGCTAAACAACCCCAGTTCTCTCAGTCACTCCTCACAAGACTTGACTTGTGCTCTAGACCCTTCACCAGCTTTGTTGCTCTTCTTTGGACACTCGACTGTAAATTCACACTTTTTCTCATATACAATTCAGTGTTAGTATGGACTTAGTAGAACTGGTTGAGAAATACAGTAATTTACAAATACTGTCTTTGATGTAAATAAGTTTGGTTGGCAGCCAGTGTTAAGAGTTTTAAATAGTAGGAAAGCCAATAGATTCTTCAGATTTGTGCTCATGCATCCAGAAATTTTAATGAATTTTAACATAAATGCAAAAACATATATCTGTAGAATATTTGCTACTTGGTTTTTTTTTTTCCAAGAGGCTCATGATCTGTAAATATTTGAAGACTATCAACTGACAAGTACCAATCATGTACCACAAATGAGAGATGACTGAAATAAACAATTCACTAGTAATCAAATGTGTGACAGCTAAGGTGTATCTATTAATTGTTGCCAACTTAGAAGGGGTTCAGAACTGATTTTTGAACATACACATTAAAAATCGCAAACAAAACCAAACAAAACTCCGGAGTTTAAATACTCATCACTGCAAATTGTTCTCCTGTTCTTTCTGGTGCAATGGATAATGGCTTTCTAAAAGTGTGGCAGGCATTATCTTCGTATCACCAAACCTTCCAGATTAGCATTTATCCTGGTCCTGGCACGTTTTTCAGAACTGAGTGAAAAGCTCCAAATGGTGTGGTCACTAGACTTAATTGGACAAATAACACTTAGGAAATGAAGTGGTTGGTAGACTTGGAAGCTGTGCTAAATCATCTGGGAAAACCTGAGACAGATATTTTTACTAGGATAAATCCCAAGATTTTTCATGGATCTCGGCTGAGTTCTCTTTGATCTCTGCTAGTACAATAGATAAGAATTTGAGCCATGTATGTTAAACTCACACTTCAGAGAATGTTTAAAAATAGGCTAAATAAACAATTTCTCCTACTAAATAGAATTTATTTTCTTGTAGAAGCAATCCTATCAATAATACAATACATTTTACAGGAGATAAGAAAGGTGGAACAGGAAAGGGAAACAGGTCATTACTCACAATAAAAACGTCATTAGCATAAACAGCTTAGCAGGCTTTAATCTTCTTGTATTGTTGTTACACTGTAATATAATACTGTTATTCCTGAAATACAGCTGAACAGGTACAATGCAAGTAAGCTCTCAAAAATATGTGTCTTCTGGTAAGGGCATGGGAAGGCAAAGGCAGCTTACCAGTAGTTCAAGAGAAACTTCTCTGTTTAGTTTTGTGTTTCTATTTTAGTGATGTTTGCAACAGAAACCAACATATGTCTGCACTGGATATTTTCCATACTGTACTTGAACACTGAAAAACCATTCTCATTCATATGATATGTGATATAGAGACACTTAAATAATTGCCTTTACAAAATAACAGTTGTCATTTTTACTGCAGGTGATATTTTCATTTCACTGTTAATTCTTTGTTTCATTTACTATTGGCATTCTAGTTATTTGGCTGTGAATTTTCCTGAAATTGTGCATGAAGCTGAATTTAGACTCTCACAGTGGAATCTGACATAGTAAGAGTTCAGCAGCATCCATGAATTTTGCTTTGTTCTTAACTCAATATAATAATTAATACAGTCAATAGTACAAGTATGCTGAATTCCATAAGTGCAGTACAAGGAGCTGTGGTATTTACAAGTTGGTGCATAATTTAGACAATTATTGCTACATGCTGTCATGTTTAGATGCTCCCCTATGGCTTACAAAATAAGACTTCACAACAGAGTTATATTTCTCTGCCTTTGATTAGCCAAACAAAAGGCAAAGAATGAACAGCTAGTGTTTTACTTCAGACCTTATCAAGATTTAGCTTGCCAAACCTGATTCTGTATTGACTCGATTTCCAGTCAGCAGCCCTACTGAACATAATGCAAATCAGTATTCTTGGAGCAACCTTTATCATGTTGGTAAGATTGTCTATAAGAATGAAAAGCTAATAAAACATGTCATAATGAAGGGCCTGGAACCCGAAGTCTTCCACCCTCAGTACTCATTTTACCTCTTCTACACCTTGCAAAGAGCACATCACTAAGAGCTCTGCAGAAGCTTTTCAATCCCTACAATGTGTTTTAACATTGGATTTGGAAATAAATTTTAGAGACAAACCTGAAAATAACCTGAACACTTTTCTGTAAAATGTTAATGCTATTTTTTAGTAGAAAGTGGAGTTTAATTTATGTATCACAGAGATAAAGGATGTTAACTAATGCTTGGACAGGTCCCACTCCTGTCTACATAAAGGGCAATTTATCAGTCATGACCATACACTATTTAAAGACCAGCCGAAGGAGCTGGAGGCCTTTGAGACTGCACAGAGGAGAAATAAGTAAGGCACCTGGTTAATATTTTACATTGTGTATAAGGACTGGTCTGAATTATATTTTTTCTCTGTAAGTCAGTTCAAAATAAAGAGCTGGGGATCGAGGGGAGAGAGCAGCAAGCTGAAGATGAAGATGCATCTCCCTACTCCTGAAGCTTGGTAGCTTTGGGAAATTCTAGAGGAAGAGTTTCCTTCCATGGAAAACTTGTCCTACTGGTAGTTTTGGAGGCGGTGTGGAATTTCACTGCTTCAAATCAGTCTTCAAGGTCTAATCTAGTCAATTGTAACATCATAGCATTCATCACCAAAGGTGGATTTTCTTGAAAACAGGGAGCCTAAAGAGTGGGTTACCAGATCTTGTGCTTCACTAACTCAAACAAATACATTTTCAACGTCTTTTGTAAACTCCTTTATTCAGGCAATAAGTTTTTTTCATTAGGTTGTCTTTGGAAAATGGTTGCAGAATCTCACTTCTCCAAGAATTAGAAACCTTTAATTTGAAGCCTAAATGTAGAATTCGATGAATTGTTTCCAGTTATTCTTATACAAATAGTTTGTTTTACTGTTTTTTTGACCCATATGCAGTAAACCTGATAAGCGTATAGAAAGAAATCATGTCAGCTCAGCCTTAAGATGTGTGCTAAAGTGCTTTGGCTGCTCTCATAAGAAAGGCTTTCCACTCTTATTATCATAAGGAGCACTTCTCAATACATCTTTCACTTTGAATTTATCTTTTCTGACTGGCAAGATTTTTATGCAGTACTCCTCAGGCTGGACAAGTCCTGATAATGTCAGCAGTTCCTCTGAACTGGGCTGCAGATGCTTCAGCTTATGGACTTCCATGTCATCTGTTTTTCAGTTGCACAATGCTAGTGACTCCCAGTAATTTTCTGATAAACAAATATACACAAGTGTATTTTTTTTTAACATTCATTTCCAAATTTTTAACTCTTGGATCATAGCAGAAATTCCAGGTAGTAGTGGCAAAAGTCCAAATTCAACCTGCCACACAACAAACTAAATTGATGCCAAGCATCGTTTCAAAAGACCCTCTGTAAACACCTGCCTGCAGAGTAAACTCAGAAGAACTGTCCTATCTTAGGTGTTTCAGTTAAGTCCCTAAAGTTAGGTGGGATGAATGTAGTTTAACTGTATAATCTTGTTAAATAAAAAGTAATGAATCTTGCATTCATAATTACTACCAC
>NW_010973199.1:9840-10699 GCF_000737465.1 Haliaeetus leucocephalus
GTTTCTCAATGGGACTGAACATATATATGATTAGAAATAGATCTTTTTCTCTTCTTGCTGTATTTTTATTCTGCATATCCTTTTCCTTTGGCTTTTTTACCACAATATCTGAAAGTAAGCAAACTACTAATATGTTTTGAGGTCTTTCTAATGTTATAGCATTTTAAACTTCTTGGCTAAATCTCCCTAACATGCACTAAATTAATTAATTTGGCTGAAAACTTATTCCATTATTTTATAATGTGGATTTTTTTTTTAATTCTTAGCAACATTTTATGTTAATCAATGTCTAATAGATGATGGCATTTCAATACCTCTGAACTTCTTACAGGCTGATGCTGTAAGAGGCTGTGGACTGGGCTGATATTATTTTTCTTTCAAAGAAGGTAGAAAGTTATTTTTAAACATCTGAATTCTTACCAGGCAAGAAGGATTTGTATTGCGCTGTATAATGGAGTATATACTTTGTTTGCATTAGGAGTGCAAAAATGAGTTGGTTATCATCCTTCAAGGGATACAATACTGACCTAAACAACTGTGTTTCTGGAGGGAAAAGAAATCACAAAACCTAGGGTACCTAGGGAAAAAAGTGTCCTTTTCACAGTCCCTGTGCCCTCCACACTCTGTTCTCTCTTCATATCGAACACAGCTGCAGTGTTGTTGCAGATGAAAAAGATGTGTACGATCCTGTATAAGTGTGCTGGAGTCTCCGTAGGAAACCTCAGCCCCCTTGAAGCCGAGGGGAGCGCTGACCTGGGCTGCAGCAGGTCCCCTGTCAGCATCAGCCTGCAGTGCTGCCTGCCCCTCGCTGCTTCCCTCGTACCGACACGATGACTGACATAACAGGGAAAGAGAAGAG
>NW_010973199.1:11155-12932 GCF_000737465.1 Haliaeetus leucocephalus
GTGAGGTGGGAAATTAAGCTGATGAAAAAAATGTGGAGTTTATCTTATATTTTAATGAAATTAGTGTAGATATCTTTAACAGGGATAAATAGGCCTAAAATTGAGTTATATTAAGGGTACCTCCAGATGGGATCATCTGAGTATTTCCAGGGCTATTTGGGCACTTACTGACACCCTGCTATCCACCTGCATCTCTGGCAGACTTACTGCCCTTGTCGTGTACTGGGCAGCAGCCAGCACACGCCAGCTCCCTTGCAGCCAGCTGCTGCGGAGCTCAGCCTGGTGTACAGGCACAAAGCTAAACTGGAGTCAGTTCAAAGTAGTGTGCTGGGCTGCAAAGGATGGTGCTGACGTCTGGGCACATATTCATTTCTGCCAGCTGTGCTACATATGGCAAGAGGCTCCTCTAGCAGAGAGGCAGGATATCGGCTGGGAATAACAACCTCCAAAACAGTCAGAGTTCACCTGGAGGCTCCTTAAGACTACTGTCTCTATACAGGTAAAGTGATCTGAATATCTCCCTGTGAGAACTAAGTGTAAACCGTTCTTTGGGGTTTTTTCACCCCCTTGCTTAGACCATTCTCCTGTCTCCTCCTCTTTTCATGGTCTTCATTTTCCTGTGCTAGTATGTTTGTATGCATTTGTGTTTCTTACATGCCTATGAAGGAAAGAGAGACTGAGGCATGTTGTGTTAGTATTTAATAAAGCTCAGCATCAAATCACTTTAGGAGACGGGCCTTTTTCTGTTATCTTCTGTAGGGAAACCTACATAATTAGGGGCAAATTTACCCTACTGTGGAATCAGGAATGATTCTTGGTCTGCACAGGTGCTAGAACATATCAGTGATCATCTGTGAAATACCTGCGTGACTAAAGGTTAAGAACCAGAGTCATACCTGTTCTCCACAAGCAGTCCTGATTCCAGAATCTAGGCTTTAAAGTACGAAACCAGACTGGTTTGGGGATTTACAAACGCTGGTTTACATTTCTGGATGTAACTCAAAACAACTTTTTCTCTAATAGCACAGCCCCGAACCGATCCTACTTGTTGATTTCTGCCTTTCCTAGCTGTGTTGGTAGGCTCTGTTTGTGATAGTTGCATTATAAACCAAATCATTTAAACAAAGTAATTTCAAAATAACCCCACCAAAGGAGGAGTGCTTGGAAAGCCTTTTTCAGCAGTCATTTCAGTTATCAGCACAGACTCAGCTATGCCATTAAAGGTAGTACTCACAGAGCTGCATCTCCAGTCACAGAGAGAGTGGTTACACAGGTCTGTCTCAGCAGTGGGGATGCCTCATGTAGGTGCCAGCCTGGCTGTTCATTCCTGTCCTCTTGCTACCACTTGCACTTCAGAGATACAACCAACAAACAGGATATTAAATATTTTCCAGCTGAAAAAATATATATTCCCCCGCCCCCCGCCCCTTCTTTTCCACTTTCAGCCAGCCTGATCCAGTCTATCCTGTGGTTGCATAATCATCTGCACATAAAGGAGGAATGAATGGGGAAGATTTCTTAAACCAGCTGCAGAAGTATCATCTCTAAAGAAGTAACACAGACTGAGAAGTGGGATGAGCTACCCCAACAAATTTTGTGTTGCCATGGCTGTATTGTTACCAGGAGCCACCGCAGATAGCTAAGCTGCTTTGTCTATGTCTAGATTATACTGCAGTACAGGCATGCACGGTGTGTGAAGTTGTTTGTCAGGTCATCAAAGAAAGAATATATTTCACTTTTGAATTATTGGACTTCTGTTATGTTGTATAACAAATTT
>NW_010973199.1:13294-13724 GCF_000737465.1 Haliaeetus leucocephalus
ATTCTGGATCTTATCAACATCATCCAAAATTGTATGGTTTCCCTTTAAAAGTACCAAAATGTGAAGACTGACCTTAGCATGTCACAGGTGGATTAGTCAGATATCGGACTGGGGTATCAGGGAACCTTCCCCGTGACTGCAAAACACAAACTGCCTCAGAGACCTGCAGAGGCTGTGAGCCTTGTCATTAATACCACTTGACGTTCCACTCCGAGGCACTCCTTTGCCACGTGGTAGGGCAATACTCCTTAGAGCTGATACTTTAATATTCTGTGAGTTTTGTGTCAGAAGCAGACAATCTTGTTGATGTGTCCCTGGTGCGCTCGGATGGGGCAGCCGCACCTTCCTCTGGTCAGTGTGCCAGCACTGCTTTGAACTGGGAACCTGCGTGCCACTCTGCTTCATTCCTGGACCCCGATCAGATGGAGGC
>NW_010973199.1:14060-15820 GCF_000737465.1 Haliaeetus leucocephalus
TAAGATATTTTATAGTTCATTTGTTTGAAGTCTTTCAACATCAGCTTGTAGCTCTGTCATCTTTCACTGCAATATATTTTAAAGCTCAGTCAGGTGCTCCTGGCTTGATACCAGTATCTTTAAATATTTGCTTTCTTAGACTATAATGATACAGTCTTGAGAGAAGAGAAACTGAAAAGAAGCATTACAGTTGTTCTAGAAAACAGATGATGGCACATACTCATTGTTTGTATATAATTTTAGTTAGATAATTAATACTATCACTGTTTCTGCTGATAGAGTGCTTTCATTAGTCTGTACCTCTCAGTTTCTGTTACGAAACACCACAACCTTTGTCTTGCAGATAGCAAACTGAGAGTCAAAGCTTAAACAACTTGTTTAGACCAACGCAGTGAGTCAGCATTACTGCCAGGTGGGAAAATAAGACCTCCAAGTTTCCATGGTAGTACAGTCTACAACATAACATAGGTACTCTGGTCGATATCGTATAATGTGTTACAATGCCTCATTTGGTCTCTGTTATCCTTTCCAGCACACTGCAACTGCGTCACATTGCAAAGATCTTTCAGTTATGTCTTCAACAGGCCTGTGTAGTAAAGTACAGAAGTGAGCTTCTTCTACCCAACTGACAAACCAAATAATCAATGTACTGAATCTGTCCATCCTAGTACTCACTGATGTTCAAATAATGTGCATCTTTCCAGCATTTCAATATACAGTTTGTAGCTGAACATGAAAGTTTAAGGTTGGCTTCTGGGAAACAGGAAAACCGAAAGCAGTATCACTTATAAATTTACTTTCACTGGGAGATTAGGAAGTTTAAATGCAACACCTGTTTCCTAAAAATAGCAGGAAAAACTGCTGTGCTATTGTGTTTCTTATGTTTGCTAATGTCAGTTTAGCTTTTTCTCAGCAAACAGCTGTTCTGGCACCTTGCTCAAATTCTGGGTGCAAAACGAAAAACATGCTGTTTGCTTCATGATGGAATCACCTGTGGTTAGCTCCACACAGATGGGAGAGAGAGACTGAAGAGGAACTGCAGGGCTCATATTAACAAAAAACCAACCCCCGTCAAAAAAAACCCAAACAAACCCAAACCCAACAGCTTTTTCTTGCCTATCTTATATAATTTTTCATAGGCTGAAAGCTACTTAGCAAAATGCCCTTGTCTTTCTAGCAAGGTGAAGGTCTATTCTTTACACCATTTGGAAACTAGCACACCAGACAGAAGGATAAAGAATGAACACTCAAGTGAACACATCACTTTTACTGACCAAATTATAGTCTTACCAGTATAGAACAGGAATTTGTGTGACCTCCAATCAGTTGTTCTCACTTTTTTTTTTTGTAATCCAGGATATTTCAGAGCTCATATTTACAAATCGAGCCCTTCGAATAGTTAAAGCACAATAAAGGTATCAGCAAACTGTGCAACGAAGGTGGTAGCCATGGCTAAGGACCATCAGGAGCATGAAATTTTGAATCTAGCTGTAGTATGGATGCCAAAAAACTGTGCAAACTGTATTCTGAAAGAAATATTTGTTATGATGAGTTCCTCTAGTTCTTTGTTTTATGACTTAGAAAAAATAAACATACTAGTTTCAGAACAGATAGATGATATTTTCTGAAACAAAGTTGTACTACAGAAGGCATTGGCAGCCCCTCTGAAGCAAAATTAAAGAGCTTTTCACCCACTGTAGATATGCAGTTTTAGCATGTCCATCTTGGGATTTCTCTTAAAAGTTCACATAAAAAAGGAC
>NW_010973199.1:15830-33897 GCF_000737465.1 Haliaeetus leucocephalus
AAAAGAATGTGATATTTGCTGGTTATGGATAAGTTTTGTATGTAGGAAAGGATACAGTAGATCATAAGATATATTCATTGTCAGCAAAAGTTCAGTGAAAGTTCTGCTTTCCTAAATTAACTAGTTGTTAAAAGCTACTGCTGATAGGATTGTCAGCAAGAGGAAATTATTTTACCTCTGTCCAGAAATCAAATCATTACAGATGGAAAGTACTATAGCCTTGAAAACTGAGATATGTTTCTTAAACCAGCAATAAAATTTATCAAAAGTTGGCTTCGGACAGCCTTTTTAATAGAGTTTTGCATCTGAAGTTAATGTCAGTGTCTAAGGTGTATGCATCATGGAGATAGCAGCACCTTGGCTCTGATCATTGAAAATGTAAGGAATTAATGCTGTTTAGAAATAGGTTCTACTAAAGTGTCTAAACTAAAGACTGGACATGGCAATCACATATATACAGACATTTCAGTCACTTTAGAAGAATCAATACAAAACCTGAAAACCTTAACTTCTGACATCAAAACATTCTTATATCTTTGAGAATAAAGAACTAACATTGAAAATGAAAACTGGTGTCAGACGAATTCCACAAACTGTATGTTATGCAATATTCAAACTAAATTTTACACCAAGTACTACTAAACTAAGAAGGACTCATACTCGTATATCTGAGAAAAACATTTTTCCTAGCTGTCTTCATGTTGTCCACTGGTACACCATTGTTATCAAAATGAAATTATTAAAAATTATTATATATATAATGTATTATCTAAACCACAATATTACATGAAGAATATTTTTAATTGTAATTCATCAACACATAGCAATGAAGGACTAAAATGTATGACCTTAAAATTATTGTATCTATGTCTATATAAAGACATGTAACATATATAAAGAAATATTCACTAACACGTCTGGTCTGTAATTCCCTGTCAATGTCAATGCAAACTGCCCCTATTTATCCCAGTACATAGTCTGCTTTTTCCATTCTGTTCTTTTATAGAAACTTGTAACATAAAGAAGCTTCTCTGCATCTCTTGTCATGAGGAGCAATGTTCAGTTTCCCCCTGATTTGTTTTGGCTTTCAGCCCCATTTCAGATGTACTCTCCTCATGAAGACAGAGATGTGGAAAGGACTTTCAGAGGTCATCTAGTCCAAGGTGGGATATACTAAACCTACGTCACTGCTGACATTCATAGAAAATAAGGGCGATTGCACATCCTCCCTGCACAATCATCTACTACAGCACTTAACTGTCCCTGAGACTGAGAAGTTTCTTCCCAAGGGCTGTATTAGATCTGTACTGCTGCAAACCCATTACCTAAAATTCTCTTTACATTGGACTAGGAGAACAAATTATTTCCTTTTGCTTTTCAACATCCTTTCATATTTGAAGATTATTATCGTATCTCCCCTCAGTCTTCTCTTTATTCTGAGCAACTCTGTTTCCTTCAATGTTTCCTGGCAGGCTGTACCTTGTAGTGAACCTTGCTGCTCAACTCTGGACTTGTTACAAACCCATCTCAAGTGCCTCAGACCAGATATATTAATCCAAGTAGTCCTAGCCAATGCTAAGCAGGGTGGAAAGACTAATCCATGCTTTGCAGTCAGTACTCCTGTTTGTAAATCCCAGTATGAAATCTGAGTTTTTCACAATAGCACACCATTACTGATTTGTGTCCTGCTTATCATCCACTAATGTAGATCTTTCCTTAAAGAATCAGTACTACACCAGCTGCTCTGTGCGTTATTTTGCAGTTAATAATTCTACTTAAGTTCAGAACCTCCTATCAGTGCATATAGAATTGAAGTAGCTGAAGACAGCAAACATCTCTGGATGCAGGAGACCCTTCCAAAGATCCTAATTCGATAAATACATCCTTCCAGTTAGACTGTAGCATAACAGCAACTGCAGTTGTGGTTTTCTGTTATTTTTTGTCACCAGTTTATAGAATTTTCCTCCAGACCTGATTTCTGTAACTTGTTAATGAGAGTACCACATAAGAATCAAAAGCTACATTAGAGTCAAGCTATATTATATCTCCTGCTTTCCTTCTGTCCACAAGATCTGTTACCTTATCATAGAATAAAATTAGATTGATTTGACACAATTTGTTCTTGACAAATCCCTGTTGGCTGTTGTTCATCTCCCTCGTTATCTTCAAGGTGCTTACAGACAGTTTGATTATTTGTCCCAGTGATTTTCCAGGAACTTAAGGTGAGCTGGTTGGTCTGTAATTCTCTGTTTCTGTCTTTCTCTTCTTCTATCTCCTCTTTCTCTGTCTCTTTCTTTCCCTCTACTCCCTCATTGCCTCCCAATTTATTAAACTAGGCATTATATTTTCCCTTTCTAGTATTTTGAGAACTCGTCCCTTTCCCTGAGTTCCCAAAGATAACAACTCAGTTTTCTAAGAGGGTTTATATGAATATGTGTAGCCTCTTCAAAATACCTAATACTGGGATGTAAGGACTCAGGGCTACTCTGATCTTTAATCTACCTCCACACCCCAACTACCTCAGTTAACTTCATATGAAGGTGCATTTGCATTAAAACGTCAAACCATTAACTGAAGCAGCTGAAGCTGCTTTTTCTTGTTCTGCTGTTCCTGCTGCAAGGACAGTGACCTGGAACAGAAGATGGGACTGACAAGCAGAGGAGTTGTTTTACACTGTTCCTGCCACGCTCATCTGAGTTCAGCGTTACGAGCCCTAAGTATCATTAAACCAGTGCTGCACTTTAGCAATCTTGCCGCAGCTAGAGCCTCAATGAAATGGAACAACATGAGACAATTCTTGCCCTTCTGGCAACATCTGTGACTAGAGTTTCCTCCCACTTAGTAGTGAATCAGCTCTCAACTGGATTTTCCACACACTAGTAATACATTTACAGATGTTTTCTTTTTCCTATTTGTGGTCTTTTCTGATTGTACAATATTTCACGGCTTGGCTTTTCTAATTTTGTCCATACATACTCACTCTGTTCTTTTATCCTTGTCCCTGATATACTGACCTAGTTTCCAATTTCTTCATGCTTCCTTTTTGTGTTTGAGGTTAATGAAGAGCAGAAGATTTAGCTAAGCTGATCTCTTGCATAAGAATAGTTTGTGATTGTGATCTTAATAGTGTTTCTGTGAGGAACTGCCAAATTTCCTTTTTTCTTTAGCCTTGTTTCTCAGGAGAACTAACCTAATAATTCTCTGAGGGCAGAGCTTTTCTCGGAAGCTCTTAACTCCATTTATTCTCCATTACTTGTATTTAAAACAATCTGCCCTGCTTCAGATGAGACAAATGGGACAAGCTGTCTAAATAAAAACAACCAGGATCAAGTCCATGAATAAAATTCAGCTGTTGCCTGTGAAATAAGTCTTCAACATAAGTTTGTTCAGGTAGGCTCTGATTTTAAAATGTTGGAGTATATTTCAAAAGTAAAATAAGAAATTGAGACTCATGATGGCTGGACTTCTCAGTTTCACAAGAAGAATGTACAAATACTAGCTTTCCCTTTCAGCAAGTTTGAAAAAGTCAGTATTACAAGGAAGAATGTGAAAAGTTGCCCTCTTGCAGAAAACAACTAATGTAACTCTGCTATTTATGTTCTACATTAAGAAATCACTCTACATTTTATTCTCCCTGAAACACGTGAATTTCTTTGGGCTTTTGTGCCTTTACAACAGCCGTAAGGCTCTAAAGGAGATCACTTTTTAACATTAAATCCCATTATGCATCATGTAATCTTCTTTGATGTAGGATGTAATTTCAAGTATCCATACACAGACTCATAGCTTGCAGCAGTCAGCACCACCACTTAGAAGTTATTATCATGGGGTTTACATTTTGTAACTTTCTTTTAATCTTTGAAGTCTCTCTAGGAAAGTCAGTCATGTTTCTCAATGAAAAGTTGAAACAGTAACAATCTTCTGAAAGTATTATATAGATAATTTCAGTATTTTTAATAACATTGATTACTTAATTGCATTTCAAGTCCTAATATAAGAGTTTCCAATTTAAGGTAATGGGCTAATGGATTGCCAATAGCAATGTGTAACTAATGTTTTTTATTGCTGTGAAATGCTGCCCTGAACCCATCCAACCTATCCTGAGAAGATAAAACAGGAAAAAAACCATCTACTGCTCAGATATAGGGTCACTCACAGAAGGTTGTATAGCCTTTCTTGCACACAGGTGAAGACCTTGGTTATTCATCCATCAGCTTTAACAGTTGATATACTAGGTTACAAATACTTATCGTATTAAAATAAAATTTTGGAAATTCATTGTAAATTATCTAGGATTGAGAATAGTTTTTGGAGGTGAATGAGAGAAAACATATCTGGCATTATGACCAGTCAGAAAGGAGATGAAGCTTATTTCCTTTGGTTTGAATTCTGTCGGCAATCAGAATATTGCAAGTGTGAACATACATGGTGTTCTTGTAGTTCTTTTCTAGTGAGATCAAGCCTTGAGCACTCAAGATGGAAGTGTGGAGCATGAAGTATTTGACAAAACTATTATGGGTTAACACCTGAATTAATAAAAAGTGCCTCTGTTACAAAGATACTTTATTATATGTGAGAGAACTTATCACTTTAAATGAGTATGTACTTCTATAAATTGCACACATGTAAATAATAATCAGATATCTACTTTTTGTGAGGTCTTCAAATTCTCTTGACCTGTAAGACAAACTATGGACCAAGGCAAAGCTGAGGTCAATATGTTCTTCAAGGGGCAATAAATCTCTCTGCTCACTGAAACATAGTCAATTAAATGTAAAGCCTACCTTAATGTAAGGGTAATATGACTATCACAGGCCCTGGAAAATAAACCTACTTCACGGGGAGTTTTTTCATTTCAGTTGTACTGGCTGTTTTACAGACGAGGAACAAATAATTGTAATGAAAAGAAAAAAGTAGGGAGAGTATCATTAAACTGGCGCTAATGGACTTGCACAATTGTATCTTAAATAATCATTGATAGAATGTTAAACTCATCCTCTATAATGGCAAAGTAGCCACAGCTCTGATATTTATGAAATTTGACTAAAGATAAAGCTCTGACTGTATGTACAATGAAGACCTGGCTTAGTTAGCTCCAGCCTCTGCCTGATGCTCGGCTCAGTCAGCTTCTGAGGTTCCAAAATAAGCAATGGTTTATCTTTAGTGTCTTGCTAAAAACTGCAGCAGTTCAGAAGCAGATCAATGAGCTGCTTGACATCCAGGCTGCTGGAGCAGAGCATACCACTCGCTGTGGAAACCTCCTGGGATGCCTCAAACTGAACTGCAGATGTGTGCTGGCCCAAAGTTGGAGGGAAATCACTGTTGTGTTGACTGCCTTCAGACATGGATTTCACTTTTCTAAAACTTTTTTTCACTCAGATGTGTGGGCTTGGACTCTGATTTTGCTGGTATTCCAGGGGTTTACAGGTTGCTTCTGCAGCTTCTGAGCTTCCATCAGAGAGGAAATTTCTTGTCTGAGCTCTTACTGACATCACCTTGAGTTATTATGATGTACATCTATGCAGACAATAAGTGGCTTTAGTCCCATGAACTATGTGACAAACAGAAATATCTCAAATGTTCCCAGACTCTATATTTAGTCAATCACTGTTTATGGATAGATGCTGCTTGTGAAAGGATGAAGTTTGACATTTTTGTGGCAGCAAAATAAAAAAAAATGTATTTCTGTTTCCATCAGGTGGAGGAACTAGTTCCACTCGCTTGCTTGGTGAGACTGAGTGCAGTCTCTAAAATTGACTAAAGATATCTTCAAAGGAGTGATGCTGCGATGCTAATAACAAACTAATCCAGCCTGATATTTTGTCTTCGAAGGTGTAGTAACACAATTGTCCCTGAGAGTAACATCAGCAAAAGACAAAATACTTGAGAGGGAAGCTGGAACTCAGTGAGTGTAAGCCATGCTGAATGTCAACTACCACGTCATGAAATCAGTGGGGCCATGGTTTTAAGAAAGCTAAAGCAATGGAACTGACATTATAAAGATATTCCCAGATGCAGTTCCGGCTATCTGCAACAGGACTTAACAGATTCCAGGAAGTTTGTGCTGAGGCAGCAAATCCAGAATCCTCAGAAATGTACAGCATCTACCCTTTCCTGGGAAAGCTGTGTGCCTAAGTAAAGTAATGTGGTTATATCAATGGCCTCTTCTGAGGAGTCCAGTTTAGCTGATTTTAGCTTGTTTTGGTAAAGACCCACGAATTGTTCAGAAATCTACAGTAATACATTTGGAAGGGCAGTAAATGAAGAGCAGAAAAGATCATAAGGGACATTGATGTGTAGACATACACTAGGTCAACCATTAGGAGCCCCTGACCATGGCAGATTTACTACATGAAGCTCAGAGTATTAATCATTGCCTGCATTGCTGGGAGCAGGGCATAGGCTTCCTCTCTCTTGGTACCCAGTGCCAGCAGCCTGCAAAGCTGAGCGTGTGCCTTGGTCTCACAGCCTACCTCCATATGCAGGTGTTGTATTTTCCTCTGAAGAGTCAGAAAAGTCCAGCCCCGGTCTTGGTACAGGTCTCACAGGGTTAATTTATTGTTCATTTAACAAGTTAAAAAACCCAACTCTCTTCCAAAAGGCTTCTGTAGTCATCTACTAATTCTGTAGCACAGTTACCTATTTTCATTTGACTAAGAAAAAAACCCTAAACACATCAATAAATGCTATGCTAGTTTCTGACAGTATGTGTATGACTCACTAGGCACTGCTAAAGTCCTTTTTCAAACAGATGAACACTTACTGTACCTGCACTTTTTTATATGTTCACAAGGGTATTTAAATCTGCAAACAGGCATACCCAAATTAAGCCCTTAAAGATTTAGAATGGGATTATCTCACTCAAATTCAGCTTTTCAAAACTTCAACATGTAGCAGGGTTTTCTAGACTTTCTCCTAAGTAATACAGACAGGTATCTTTGGATGATGCCCTGCTCATCCCATCATATTATAAGTGCCTAAAGTAATTGAAGACATTTCCATTTATGGACTATATGGACACCCTAAGCAATAGCATAACACCATCAAACTACATGTTATCTTCAGTAAGAGAACTGGCTTAAGAAGTCCCTGTCCATCACCATCTGCTCCGGCCATGCGTTTATGTCCATGTGAAATTACCAGAGCCACACAGAAAAGAACTACTCTGGGCCAAACATAACTGTTCAGTGGGTGAAGGAA
This sequence comes from Haliaeetus leucocephalus, assembly GCF_000737465.1. Classification (NCBI taxonomy): domain Eukaryota; kingdom Metazoa; phylum Chordata; class Aves; order Accipitriformes; family Accipitridae; genus Haliaeetus; species Haliaeetus leucocephalus. The sequence continues at coordinate 23,031 of NW_010973199.1, forward strand.
GGTATTTCTAACCCTCCTTTGCAGAGATATTAAGCTCCAATAATAAATATGCCAGCAATAGAGCGAGCTAGAGAGAAGGAGTAGGATCACCTTAAGTCAGGCCCACAATCCATTTTAACTAAACCCTGTTTGTTAGGATGCGTCTTTTAGTTGGCTAAAATGAGATAGAATTCACATTAGTGAGTGCATAGTGCATATACATTAAAAACTTTCTAAAAATTAGCTTCTGTTTTTAAACTAAAGATTGTAAAGTTAGTAACATTTGAAAAACTGTTAACAAATCTGTTTGGTATTTTTTTTTCTTCCTTCACACCTCTCATTTTTATGACTTTCCACATAGGTTGATGCAGGAACTTCACAATTCTGTAAGATAAAACTAATATAATCAGTAGGACCAAAAGAAATGAATAGCAGAAGCTTTTCAGTTACAGCTTTCCTTGGGAGAAGTGGACAGGGTTCAAAGTGCAATAATTTTTATTGCATCAGCAAATGAATTATAATACAAAAGCTTTTTAGGACTGACAATTGAAACAGGAACTGCAGAAGTCTGTAAAGTTATAATTGGTTTGTCAAATTAAATCAGATAGTAAAATAGTGGGTGTCACAACCTCTTCTATAGACTGGCTATTAAACAGCCATTTTTTATAGGATTCATCTTCTGATGAGATGAGATTCATCTCACCAAACTTTAAATATCTACTTTGCAGCATTCTACATCTGAAGTAGTCTCCCTAACATCCCTTTATATCAGTGATAAAAAAGGCAATTTAGAGTTCAATTCATTTGATTTATTTTGGTTGCCTACTTTGACATGAGATGAATAGCACCCAAGAAGAACATGATTTTCTCCATAGATTATAAAAAAGCTATGGGGAAAAAAAGGTCAGATATTTATGTCTATGTTGTGGAGTTCTGATTTTGGGTAAGTTCATTTGCATGGTCCACAGAACATAATTTTCATAAACCTTATTTATTTCAGTTACTGGAATCACTCATCAGGTGAACAGTGGTTTGTTAGAAGGTAAATGGTTTATCTGAAAGAAAAGGGTATAATGGCATGGAAAGGTTTTGATTTTGTTGTTTACTTTTCAAGACAGTCTTCTAAGAGCATTTAAAATATTTATTATTTAAAATTAATTGTAAAAATTCTCTGTCAGTAAAAATGTATGTTTTTATTCACCAGGCTTCATTGCTTCGATAAGATGAACAGTCTCTGTATATGGGGAAGACAATCCTACAAGAGCAGCTTCAGAGTTTCAAAATGCAGTGAGAGTTACAAGAAAGCCACAGCTGTGGGGTAATACCTTTTACTAGATCATCTCTCGGAGTCAGAAAGAGCATCATCTCGTCATATGCCTGCCTTCTTTTTTGTTTGTGTTATGTCATCTCTGCTAGATGAGAAGATCTCTAGCAAGAGCTGGGGACATTGAGCATGTGAAAGACATGGGAAAGACAGGGAAGAATGTAGTGATCACAGGCCTTGGGCTGGGAAGCAGAACTTTTCTTGTTGTGAACAATGTTTAGGGCACCTCTTCATTTATACATCTGAGGTTTTTGTGTATTTATTAGGTGAGTATTGTGTACCTTTTGTTTCACAGATTAAGTAGCTGTCTCTTCCAGCTTTGGAATAAAACAGGTTAGTGATTTAACAAAGAAAACTGGGATGTCAGACTCAAACAGATTTCAAAACCTCCTCATACAATGTGCTTTCTTAGACCTTGTGGCTACCTCAGACAATTTATGTGTCCTACTGATACAAATGTCTATACATCATGACAAAGTGCTCTAGGAATTTTACAGAACCACACTGAGAAAGCAGCATCTACCCTCAGAAAAGAAGAAAGTAGCTGCATTGAGCTGTCAGAAGGAAGAACGGTACTGAGAGTTTCTTCATTTTTATCAAAGGGCATTGAGTTTTATTTGTATGTTTTCATGTATGTTTAATTCAGTGTTTTCACAACAGAAAAATCCTGAGGTGGTTTTCCATTGAAACCAATGGGATTTGGCTGCCCATTTGCTGCACAAATTAGTGCTGTGCAGAATTTAGTATTGCCAGAATCAGTCCATGGGGTTTTGGCCCCTTGTGGATAGTCACAGAATGATCCGTCTCATTTGTGCAGCTCGCACTGACCTGATCCTGGTCTCCTGACTATCTCATTAAAAATCTGCCTAATGGCTGCCTCAGCTCTTCAGTCACCATGGATGGGTTCCTGTGTGCCATCTCACCCTACCCTGCTCAGATTCTTCTCGGGATGGTTAGGCCTTTCCCCTCTGCCTAGGGACCTGACTTCCCCACGCAGCCTTGAGAGGAAAACCTACAGGAGAGCTTCCTGAGCCAGTGGTAACTCTTGATGAAGACCACCTTTGTGGTGGTTATTACCTTTGTGCTCATAACTCTGAAATTCTAACTGAATTGGTATATTAACTTGAATGTGGTTCTGACTTTTGCTAAGCTTCAGTGTTTTCAGGACTGGTACATTGCTGTTCACGTGAGGTACCAAGTGACCCTTGTTATTTTTGGTGTGTGGAAAGAAGTCCTGTAGAATTTGTGGCTCAAGATCCAAAGAGTCAGGTCATTTCCACACACAGATGTGTCACTAATCTGGCAGAACACATGATAAGATTGTTACAGAGGAGCAATGAAATCACCGACGTTTGAGCAACATTTGTGAGGTCCATAAGAATTTCTTTTTTTCAATTTTCTGAGGCTACCTGGGGTCCCATCCACACCTTTATCAAGTTCTGTGTAATCACAAAGGCCTAATAATCACCCAAAAATAGTTGCTTCAAATGTGTTTGTCTATATAAATTATTATAACACATCCACCATTGTATGTTTTCTAGCAATTATTTTGTTCCCAAAAGGTTTTTATTCATTGGTACCCTCTCCAGTTTAACAAAGATGAGTCATTTATAAAATTAAGCTCATAACCATGTCTGTTAATAACCTGTATTAATAATAAACACATTTAGGTCCCATTCAACACTGGGTCTAGAAGTATATTCTTCTAATTGCCAGGCTAATTTTTACCATTTACCATTTGTAGTGAGACAGTGGCTGAAAACTTCATTCATTGATTGGGTGCTTATTGTGCTGGTCATTCTAAACAGAGCAAAACAACAAGCTTGCATCACTCAACTCCATAAGTCAGTTTGGAAATCATTCAGCTTAAGTGCATGACATGCATGTCTGTCAAGAGATGACTGTTGTATCTTTTCCTTCATATGTATTTTATGTCTCAATTAAAGTGTACCTTTGCTTAAGCCCAGTGTAGATGATCTTGGATTTTCTAGAACTCCCATTAAAAATTAAGCTATTAGCATTCACAGCAAGGGAGAAACAGCTCTTTTTTGCCCATTATCCAATTAACCAGAAGAAAGTCTAAAGCAAGTCCAATCATCTTCCATGTCTACACAGATGCAATAGAGTGTACCTTTTTGTTTTAGCACATACAGCATGACTAAAACCTTCTATTGATTGCTTCAGGATCTCTGATCATGGTCAAGAAAATATCTGGGAGACTTTGTTATTCTTTTTACATTGAATCCCGAAGTCTATTAAAAGAATTCACTTCCAGTAGCAGAACTCTGTAAAATCACTTCTTCAATATCAGTGACTTGTCTGTCTAGCATCTAGTAATAATAAATGGAGTTGCCAATGCAAAGCTAGTAGGTATTCCTCAGTCTTTGAGAGTGATGATCCCCAGAAGGTAAGAGTGACTGGAAGATTCACAGCTAGCTTGAAAGAGAGGGAATGACTGAAGAACACTTCAGATAGATACACTCTGCTGTTTGATGATGATCAGGACAAAGTAAATATGTAACATATGCTTATCTGGAGAAGGGGAGATAAAAAGTATGCTCTGAACATTGGTTGATTTTATATATAAAGTTTAAAATAAGAAGGTACCAGAAAAGGAAGAAACATTTGTAAGAAAGGCTACTTTAAAAAATAATTATTTTCTTTATCTTAAAATATGACATCGCTATTGAAGAAAAAGAAACAAATAGGCTAGAAAAAAAAGGCTTCTTACACATTTCTGAGTCTCAAAGTAACATTTCCACAGTAAAAAGATCATTCAGAAGAAATTTATTGGAGGGTTCTCATGAAGCTTAAGTTAAGCTGCATAGTATGAGAAAAGTCTAGTAACTTTCATCGGGAAAGACAATTCATTCTTTTTGTGGGGCACATAAAATCCTTCTACCAAATAACTCATTTCATATGAAAACCAAAACTGAGCTGTTAGTCTTGCAACAAAATTTTGGACCAGGAATATTTAGTCACCCTTAAACAAGAAGACAAATCAAGTGTTTCATAAAAGCAAATAACGTAACAAGTAATGAAAATTTGTGTTTTTCTCTGCAGATCAAATCATACTGGAAAAGTGAAAATAATTAGCTGCATTCATTAAATCGAATAAAAAACTTCAGGTTACTCAGTCTAGTGATTACCATTGTAAAAACAATCATGTATCCAAATATACTCAGCTGTTTGTTTTGGAAATATGATTTATGATTCAAAGAACATTCTGCTCTCATTCACCAGTGGAATTTTTTCTCCCTGTCTGTAGCTTGGAAGAGTATGTGGTGATATTTACCACAGCTAGGTATTTACTAAAATTCCTATACTTACAGTGGAAATTATGGTAAATTTTTTAATGCGTGAAAAACGCCCAGACTGCACGCACTGTTTCTTCCTATATTTGACTTTCTAGGCTTATGATACAGGCAAAGAAAAGAATGACATGAAGAGACTGCTATGGTAGCAGAAGCTATTCTTAGCCAGTCAGCACTATCTGCAGAAACAGACTGATTCACTTTGATTGCCACTCAGCAGGACTGAAGGTAGAAGTCATATGTAAATAGATGGGCTAGAAATGGATGCCTGTATTCATTAATCTTTCATTAGACTCAATCTCAAAATTACCCAAAGGTTTTACAAGGACTTTTCAAACTCTAATTTGGCCCCTGGCCTTTAAACAAAATGAAAGCTATTGATTGATGTTCTGGCCAGGATGCAAATGAGCCCATCAGTTCCTGAATCAGTCTTTATTGGTTTAGATGCACTTTCTTATGTCTGAACAGGAAAGCTACTTGGAAGTGAAAATTTTTATAAAGCTTCATAGTAAGGCTAATGCTGTGTTAAATTAGCTAATTAAGCCTCAGTAAAAGCAAAGACTCTATTATTTCCAGAAATTTACAAAAAATTACTGTCCTTTAAAGTGAGAAAAAAACCCCACAGTTTTTGAAGACAGGTAAATACATATTTTCTTGATTAAAGTTTTAAATGCTACTTCTTTGTGTTCCCCAACCCTGAAAAGCACAGATTTCTGGATGTAATAGATCTTACATTCATAGTCCTTATGGAATGATCCATAGTCCTAAAGTAAATATTGCTGTGCCCTCTACTACAAGAGGAGAAAATGTCTTCAAATTTGGTGCAGCAGGTTTGTTATTTAGGCATCTTCTGTTGTGAAGTGTTAGGATTTCCTTTTTTTTTTTTTTTAAGAGGACTTAGTGTTCCTCTGTCTCTCCTCCAATTTAATAGCGCAGCAGTAAAAAGGCCCTGAAAAATGGACCTGGATTCCCAGTCCCTCTCAGTATGAGAAGCTCTAACTCTCCATTTCTAGGGGCTACCCAGCCTCCGGTCTCCAGCATGATCTCATCAGCAAATCACCTACTGTGGAAAGAGGAGTGCAAGAGAAAGCAAGCAAAAGAGAGTTTTAGCTCCAACTAAGAGAAGGAAAGTCAAGTTACCTGACATTTCTATGACATTGGGCAAAAAGTGTCAGGAATGGTCATAAACATAGAGATTATAACCTTCTACATCTTTCATCTCATCTGAACATCCCGGACACCAGAGGAGAACCAGGCAGCCCCTGGGTGGGTGTGCATTCTCGTACTGTGACTCTCAGGTCCCTGGCTGCACAGAGGCTCAGCCAGGGAAGAAAGGATGGGCTTGGAAGAACTCAGTATCAAAGGTCATCCCTGAAGACTTGTGCAATTCAGTAATCCTGAATTCAGATCTTCACACCCTGAAGGAATATCCTAATACCTAAGGTGGTAGTAGCAACCAGGACCATAACCACATTTTCAGACATCTTCAGTGACTTACTGAAGGGATTATCCTCCATAAACTGGATACACCACCACCCATTTGCTCAGAGCTGGCATGTGAGGACACTGCAGACAGCACTCCGGTATTTTAGGCCAGTCATGGAGATGCTTTGTGAGGTTAGGAGCCAATAAATATAGAAACAGGGTTGTTACCAGGGATATGGATAGTTTCAGAATTTTTGTTATAGACAGATGTTATAAAGCACTGAGGTTACTTAAATGGGTCTTGGACCAGATTTAAGCCTTTCTTGTGACTATGAAAACTCATTACTGCACAACTACTTAATGTGGTTACACTTAAACTTCATAGATGCCCCTGTGTGTGACCCTGAGCTTCGCTAGGCATGTAAGATATGGATAAGCATACCTTTCCCTGGCATGACTGAACAACTCAGAACCTATTTCAAACCTCAATCTTATCAGGACTTCCAAAATATGGTGATGCTTCCTTAGTACAGAACAGTTCAATTAGCCTATGGGGAAGCTTTAGATTGTCTCATCCCTCCAGCTGAAGCTGTGTCAATATGCTTTAAGAAAGCAAGAGAATTAATGCCCTGCCTGCTGGAAAGTGCGAGACAGCATGACTCTGGAAGGGAGAAAATCTTCTGCAGGGAGGAAGTATTGACTGCTAGTACCTGTTGTAGGCACTGCCTATGTTAGATCCAGTGATTTGCTGACATGACACACTGGAAAAGCCTGGTTCTTGTCAGAATTTACAACACTGGACAAAGACATGGCTTTCAGCTCCAGTCAATGTTACCATTAGGTCCTGTGAGAGCATAATAAATCCATGAAGGAAAAAAAAAGATGTTGAATAAAACAGCAAAGGGAATAAACCAGACATTATTTGCACTCTGACTTTCCCTTTCTTTTAACTGGAATTTGTTGCCTAAAAAGTAGCTTAACCTTATCTGATAAAAAAAAAAAGTTATTGACCTCAGTGCCAAAGGCAAAGTTGAAGGGATCCATAATGGATGTTGTTAAGCCACAAACTTATCATTGGGTCAACTCTTGACAGGTCAAACTCTACTGTATTAAGCATCTGTGAAAATCTAATGCAGTCCCTGAAAGTAATATACCTCTGGTACAAAAAAAGGCATATTTACCCCTAGCTGAAGTGCATTTTCACCTGCCTACCTTATGGTGGGCACACTCAGTTGACACACGCAGTTGACATCATTCAGCTTGCTCCAGCCTGGAACCCCAAGTGTCTCTTCTGTCCTGTGTTGAGGACAGGTACTGATTATTTATGAGTTGTAGACAAGCTAATGACAAGTGAAAAATTCTTATAATTCTTCTTAAAGAAAGAAGGAGAGTATGAATTTGAGGAAAGGGCCAGTGGGTACTATATGAAATTCAACAAGGATAAATGCAAATCCCTGTTCCTCAGAAGGCAGAGCCCCTTGTAAAGATACAAGCTGGGGAGTGAAGACTGGGGAGCAGCCCTGCAAAAAAACACTTCTGGGGACCGTGCTGGGAAGTGAGATGAACATGAGAAAGCAGTGCCCTGGCATAAAAAAGGCCAACAGCCTCTCAGGCTATCTTAACAAGAGCAGAGCCAGACCTCAAGCTGACCCTGGTTTGAGCAGGAGGTTGGACTGCAGACCTCCTGAGGTCTTCTCCAACCTGACCTATCCTATGATCCTAAAATGGGGGAGAGGAGGATAAGAAATGAAAATCGATCTTAAAAGTGGTTTTACTTTGTTATAAATGTAGAAAGTACAACCTTGCCTCCAATAATTATAGCACAAGTTGGTGTACTGACCATCATCAGGCCAGTGGGAGTGTCAGGAATTATCCACAATAATATTTTTGCACAATAATATACAGCTTGGAATACTTCAAGCTGATAAAAGGAGGGAAGAAAAAAATGTGAGGGAATGAGAGACATTTAAAATTTTTATCTAAGGAAAAGAAAAGAAGTTAGTAGGTTCCAATTATATTTTCATGGAAAAATATTATCGGTAACTTGCTATGCTTTCTGTGTCAGTGAGGTTTTGATGTGTATCTGCTTGATTACTTGGCTTTATGGTAGGCAAATATACAACATTGCTCATAGAAGTAAGAGTCTATTCTGACCAGTTTTAGGCAGCTTTCATCAGAACTGATGATATGTTTGCCACAGAAGACTCTAGAAACAGAATATGATTCATAACCTTCATATGTGAATGGCCTATCTATCATTTGGAAGACAACCCCAGACTAGACCAGGGAATAAGAAACAATATTTATTTTACCTAATGTAGTAGCTTACACACCCCAGATTACTTTGGGTCAATGTTTTTATGTTTTTGTCTGAAAACTAGAATGTTTTGTTTTTCAGATATCAGTTTTTAAAAAATAAAGTTGACTGAAACTAGTCAGTGTTTTACAAGAACTGAGTTTATTGAAACTTCAGTTTTCCACTGAAAAACAGCCTGATCAAAAATTTCAAGCAATTCTTTTAAATACCTGGTTCAGGCTTTGGGTCCTTCAAAAGCTTCAGAATGTGATACCTTACATGTAGGCAAGTGTTTTAACCTAGTTCTCAGTGAGCAACTTTATTTATTTATTTATTTATTTATTAAATCTATGCACATTCGGTTCAATTAAAACCAGTATTTTCAAAACCAGCAAAGAAACAAGAAAGGTGTTGTTGATTCAGCACTTCACATGGATTTTGGCTTGAAATTACTAAGAGAAAACAGTAGAGCTGGAGTAATATGGATGAGAACAACTATTCCTACTGCAATTCCAAAAGCCAGACTTAGAATCACTGTAATTTAGTAAAGTCAAACATGCATTAAAGGAATGCATGGGAACACAAAATACAATAATGGTTGGTAATATACTACTGGTTGGTGATATTAAGATGCTTCTCATTTTTTATTTTCAATTGCTGAAAATAAAGAGGTTCACAAGAAACAAAAAAAAGCTGAAGTTTGTGATATGTTATGAATATCATTGGACTTAGAGAACTCTATTTCTCTCTGTCATGGTTTAACCCCAGCCAGCAACTAAGCACCACACAGCCGCTTGCTCACTTCACCCCCACCCCCCTCAGTGGGTTGGGGGAGAGAATTGGAAAAAAAAAGTAAAACTCATGGGTTGAGATAAAGACGGTTTCATAGGACAGAAAGGAAGAAAATAATAGATAATAATAATAATAATAAATTGGAATATACAAAACAAGTGGTGCGCAATGCAACTACTCACCAACCGATGCCCAGTTAGTTCTCAAGCAGCAATCCACTCCCCCCCACTCCCCCCAGTTTATATACTGGGCATGACGTCACACGGTATGGAACACCCCTTTGGCCAGTTTGGGTCAGCTGCCCTGGCTGCGTCTCCTCCCAGCTTCTTGTGCCCCTCCAGCCTTCTTGCTGGCTGGGCATGAGAAGCTGAAAAATCCTTGACTTAGTCTAAACACTACTTAGCAACAACTGAAGACATCAGAGTTATCAACATTCTTCTCATACTAAACCCAAAACATAGCACCATATCAGCTACTAGAAAGAAAATTAACTCTATCCCAGCTGAAACCAGGACACTGTATATTAAAATAACTAAGTGAAAAATATCTTCATGACATGAAGCATGGGGTTTTTTTTCCTAGATGTATCTGCTATCCAGGGGTTAGATGTCAATATTTTTGACCTTGGTAGGGTCTTATTTAACAGACAACTTATCTGAAGTCAGATGGATTTGCAAATTTTTGACACCTGAAATTACTTTGGTTGCAAAAAAGTTCTGCTGAGCAATTAAAAACATCTGAGTGGTGGCATGAGTCTGACCTACTGTAAATGCTAATGTGATCCAAACTGCTGTCATGAGCTTCAGAGAAGGAAAAAAGTCTACCCTAAGCAGACATATAGAGTGCTTATGAGATCATTTCCTTATTGTTTAACCCTCAGGTCTTACTACAACAAAAAATCACGGCTATAGAAACTGACTGTTGCTCATCACAGTCATCAGATTTTCTCAGAGAGTGTGGCAGAAGCTGGTGGAGTTGGGCCCTGTCCTGTACCTGTCCTGTGGATAGTTTTGGTTTGCAGAGCTGTCAAGCTGGCATCCTTCCACAGTGCTCAAAATTCATTTTGGCTCCTGGGTGTGTTTTTCTGTTAATCAGCTGCCAATCCATTATATAAATCTTTCCAGCCTATTTTATATAAAAGTTTCCGTCTAGCAAAGCAGGGCTCTATAGGCTATTTCCAGACTTGCTGTCTCAGTTGCGTTGGCCGGATCCCAAGCTGTGGACACCAAGTGGCAGAAAGCCTGCTCTCAGAAAGGGAGGTGGGGGCAAGAGGAGGGGCAAACTGAAGTGTGAGGTAGCTATTACCACTGCAGAAGAAGGAGCTAAATTCAAAGGAGTTGGCATAACCTTGAAAATGGGTAGGACCATGCGGAAACAGGATGAAGACAAGGAGTTTGGGATGATCAGTAGCCAAGGAAGGAGTTTTCAAGGTGCTAGTCCACCCTTCCTTCCCAGCAGAGTCCAAGGGGGGAGGTGGTAATGCCACCACCTCCCTTAGACCTGGAGGCTAATCCTTCCTTGGCAGTCAGTTCCAGAGCCACAAGCAAAATGGAGCAAAGAGACCACTGCTTCCAGTGCCAGAAATCTTAGCAATCTGTTGAATAGATTTGGTAAAATGCCTGTGCAGAATACACTGCAGGGACTGAAGCTGTAAATTCTTGCTTGAGTTGTCTTAAATAACTCCATATAACAGTCTGTTATAGCTCTGTAAGAATGGCGGTCCCAAACGGTACAGGG
>NW_010973199.1:33907-34321 GCF_000737465.1 Haliaeetus leucocephalus
CACACACTCTCTCACACACATCTGCGCACACACGTGCACATCTATTCTTTGGGAATAGAGACTGTATTGGCTGCATATGCCACAGAAAACAAAACTTGGGTGATAAGCTAGGCAGAGTCATATTCTGAATGTGTTTTACTCATGTAAATGTTAATACAATAAGATTTGAGTTATTTTTCATGTTCACATAATAAAAATATTAATTTCAAACTTTCGGTAAAAAAGAATCACTTTAAAGCTAGGATAGAACATGCAAAATTTCAGGCTCTAAACAATTTGCCTGAGGTGTGTGTAGTGTATGTCAGGCAAGGGTAGATGCAGAAGGATCATAGTAGGAAGCACAACTCTGCCTTACTGAACTACTTGCTCTCCACAAATGGCACGTTCGCCCCTCTGAAATTTCAGTGAGTTTAG
>NW_010973199.1:34331-36716 GCF_000737465.1 Haliaeetus leucocephalus
AAGAGATTCTGTCCAGTTTTAGCAGACCTATATTTAAACACATATTAGGACCATAATTTTGTGTGGGGAGGTATCTGTGTATTTCCTTGTAGTTACTGGTTGGGGTTTTTCTTTTTCTTGATTAAACCAAAGACTAACTGCATGTTATGCTTAAAGCAGAAGTACGATATTCAATAATGTAAAAAAGGAAAAGCTGCACAAACTGGAAAACTTTTCTAAATAAGGGAAAAGGAAGCTTCTTACAATTGCATTGGATTTGTAAAATGACAGCTGTATTCTCAGGAATAGTAAATATCCCCCATAGAACATCACTTTGATGGCAGCCGGACAAATTAACGAGTTCAACAGAATTCAAGCTCTTTTTCCAACACACACTGAATATCCATGCTTCTTTCTGTCACAAATGTTTTAAATGATATTTCATTAAAAATTATTTTGAAGAGGTTTTTGTTGTTATTGTTGGGGTTTTCCCTAGGAAAAAAATGATATGCCCTCTGCATTTATCCAAATATCTTCCGGATATCAGTCTCTGAGGTGTTTTTGCCTTTCTGTTGCTTGACAATCCAAGCTGAAGTTCTACTCAGCCAATGGAAAACAGGGGCAACTTCCAGTGATGAATCTTCTGTGTTAGATAAGGTTTATTCCTGCCATCCAGGGGAAAAGAAAAACACTTCCTAGCAGGCAACTTCTATTTTGCCTTGAGAACATGACCAATTTCCTCCCCAGGTGATTGCAACTTCTCGCCATTAGGTGCATACACGTTGTTTTGGTTCATCCTATTTTTTTGATATAGTGATTGAACATACTGACATTTATATTCAGAATATTTCTTGGAGTAAAAACTTCTTCCAGAAAGCATGCAAATCCCTTCATTAATATTATCTGTACACAAAAATCGTTAGAGTAACTTGAGACATGCACCTAAATGCTACAGCTAAACCAATGTAAAATAGAGGAGCCACGATTTGAAAACAGAAAATACAACTTCAAGACTTGTACTGCCAAACTGAAACCATGTTCACCAAATGACACAGAATGCTGATATGGAATAAATTTGTCCTGGCTGTTTGAATTTGTTTTAAAGTGTTGACAGATCATTGTTGTACTAACAAGCTTTGTGCTGGATCAGGTATCATCTGTCCATGACACTTCAGTTCTGTACTGGCTTAGGTTTCGTGAGCATAAAATGTAAAGTCTACACAAACTACAGTGGTTTTGCTAGTTCAGATTTGTATTGTTGAACAATCCTACAGCTAAACTGTCTGTAAGTTTTAATTATACTGAAAGCTACTCTGTTTAAGGTATTTTTTCCACTTAATGATTAGCATTGGTGTAATGAAAGCTGTTTAATAAAACTGGTATCTCTATAGAAACACAGTTTATGTATAGCTCAGTCTAAATAGACAGTGTGTCTCCTTCTGTATACTCTTCTAGATAGCAATGTAGTGTCTGTTTCATTTGACTGATCCTAACACAGCTGATTTTCATCTGCCACACCTGGGTAAATCTCAGAAGCTGTTGCTGTGTTCAGTGAGACAGAGATGTCAACTGGAAGGTAATCTTTTGATCTGTGACTGAAGTGGAACAAATAATAAAACTTTGGAGGAAAAATTCTTTTCTTTTTTTTTTCCTTTCAGAATATTAATAAGCAGATAGAGAAACTTTAATTTTATTATTTTTAATTATTTGAAAAGTATTCCAAAACTAATTCATCAGCATTCTGTTATGAATATCAATATTCCTGTTTCACAATTTCTGTGTTGTTGGTTATTTACACAACTCACATGCTAATGCCTCTCTCCTGATGGATTGACCTGTATAATCAAGCATCAAAAATCAAGGTGTAGAAATCAATAGAAATAATGAATATGTTTCAGCAAACATTTTAGCTTAATTTTTTTTTCAAATATGTCATCTTAGAGAGCTTTATCCCTTGAATATTTTTTTAAAATGAGCATAAAAGGATGTAAACACAGCTGAAATGACATTTTCCTGACTCAGTACTCACAGGATACAGAGGAGAACGCTCAGAGAAGAGCTGATGATGCTGTGAATGACTCTGCCAGCAAAACACATTTCATTGTCTTCTCAAAAGCTATATGCTCATTTTGACACCAGCAAGACAAGACAGTCCCACTTTACAGTGGGCTAAATTCACAGGGGAGAAATGCGCCTTATGAATTCACATTAGCTTGGGAAGAGTGTTGTTATTTCCACAATGCAAAAGAAATGTATTTAAGCATCTTGGCTTATAGGACAGGCTGGATTCAACATGAGGGCATGCCTACAATTTGTAAAGCACCCCTAAAAATGATGTCACACTGAGGTGAAAGCAAACCCACATCATATGTCAGAGAACAGTCCACTAGCTTCATTGCAGCTATG
>NW_010973199.1:37149-38065 GCF_000737465.1 Haliaeetus leucocephalus
TGGAGGAAAAAATATTTTGTGGTAGTTCAGTCAGAGATGGATGGTTCAAAACAGTAATAAATATAGAAAATACAGAAAACATAGAGAAAAAAATGACTCTGCTGCCTCAATAAGGGGACATACTTGCTTCCTTCTGTGTTTATTGGGGGGGCTAAAAAATTACAAATATTTCTGTTGTTTGAGGCCATGGGTGATTTGTAAGGTATACAGAGTTTGTGACATCCGACATACTGACACAGGTTCTTCCAAGTATTAATTTCTGGCATTTGAAATAAGTCTCATTATGTACCATTTATGCTGTTTTATGCAAAGAGCGTCATAGGCTGTTGTCTCCAAGTGTATCGTGGAGTACCTGCCTCTGAGTTTTAAGGGCTGATCACCAGTTAGTAACATTTTTCATCTTGGCCTGAGGGTGATGTGGGGTAGGTGATTCTGCTTGATAGATGGATAAAGGAAAAATCCAGGAAGCATGAGGCCAGATGTCAGCAGCAGGTAAAATAATAGTTATTGAAGCTATATGAATCACCTTTCTTTCCTCAGGTCACTTCTAGATGTCTGAGCTGATCTGCTTGCATGGTGTCTGGCTGCTCATTACATAAATGCTGGCTAGACACAATTTTCTCATCATCTCCCAAGGGAGGATGGTTATGAAGATACCAAGCAAGCCTTGGCAATGCAGTTACCATTCCCTACCAGTTCTTGGTCTGAGGCGAGGGAACTTCCAGAACTACAGGAGAAAAATTATGCATCACATTAGTTATGTCCATCAGTGGGACAAGAATTTAAGATGAACAGGTGACTGTCATGAAGCTAATGGTGAGTTCCCGCCATATCTAACAAAGCAAGCAACCACTTACCACCTGCCATTGACCATAGAAAAGAGGATGGCAACTAAACCCTCTCTGTTAGCAGTTTG
>NW_010973199.1:38679-40708 GCF_000737465.1 Haliaeetus leucocephalus
GAAATCCTAAAAGGACAGAAATGAAGAACACCTTCCAAACTCAATGCTCTTGAAATCTATGCCTAAAGTTCGGCAGCTTCTTTGCATAGTGGTTTGCATTTACAGACCTAGCAGAAGAGAAGGATGTGTGTGAGACTGGGGCCTTGGATTTTGGCCCAGTGATAGTTAGGTTGCTAACAAAAGCCGTTAACTGAATCTGCTGAAGGTGTCGCATTAGATGAAATGATATGGATGAACGTAAGTGGACAAGATGCTGCATGGCTTATAGAAGTCTGAGACCTGGAACAAGAGGAGCAGAAACAAGTTAATAGCTAATGGGGTCAGGTAATAAAAATAGAGGTATCACCGTATGACAGGAATCAACAGACTTAATCTTTGAGCAGTCACGCAAGCAAGTAAAAATACACAGACATTAAAAAGCATCACTTGTTATCTATTTCCTTCTAGCCTATTAATTTACCCAGACCCAGCAGAAGTGGGCAAACCTTTCACATCAGTAGAAACCCAAACTTCAGGGCTGAGAAGGCTGTGCTGACCCTGACCTCAATGAAGATGTGAAAGCAGAGGATACCACAATGTTCCTCCTGTTTGTATGTGAAGTAGGAGAGCTGGAAGTCTGTGTCCATACGGATAACGAGATTCAACTCCTCATCAACCTAATGTTAGAATGCTCATATTATATTTTACACAGTTGTAAGAATCTTCATCTTATCCCTTAAACAATCCAGGTTTCAGGTATGGCTACCTACCTTCACTCAATATAAGACTATTTTCACCTGAAAAAAAAGAGCTCCAGTTCAGGACATAGTGGATTTACTATGTTCCATCTTCTGATTTGTGGCCTGTTCCTAGTTTTGAATGTTTAATTTTTTGTTATTCTGGGGTCACAAAAATGGTCACAAAAATGGTTGGAAGGCCAATTAGTGACTGGAGAGCTGGGAGTGTTCAAGAACTTGACATTCCTAAGAAAATCAGGTAGTAGCACCTTAGACGTTGTCCACTGATAGGTCAAATGCCCAGCACCAGTACATAGGGATAGCTGTAGGATAAAGGGAACAGTAGCATTCTTCTCCAGTTCCTGGAAAACCCCTCATTACTAAGCAGAAGAGCATGCAAGCCTCCTGAGAATATTGATAAGAGGGAATATGAAAATTAGGCACAAATGTAATAATGAGGAGACTAAATTATATGATACAAGTAGACAGAAGCAAATATACCAGAAGCAACAGTCACTCTGATTTCGTCTTGCTATTACATTGGGTCAAGGAGCCAAATTTATGGTGGCCGCATGATCTATGTCAAGTACTAGTGACCATTTTTGGATTATTTTATTTGGAAAAAGAGTCATTCTTGTGAACAAACTAACAGACTACCTTTAGAACTATTGAACACATTTTGGAGGAATGGATACAATTAAATCTTTTGTTCCTATATATAATGAAAAGGCAGGTGAGCAGTAATATTAAGCTGTGGGCATTGTTACTTGACAAGATCTAAAAAAAGGGAACATTAGTGTCTTGGACTGAAGCTAAGTGTGACTAATAGACCAAGTTCTGCTTTTAGAGATAATGATAACTCTCTCATAAGGAGAATTTTATTGCAATTATAAATTAAATACCCTAAACCAAAGACTTAGAAATTTTGATTTTTTTTTAATCACAAGTGTCCATGCAAGTGGAACAAGAAGCAAGAGTAGCATAATTCTGCAATTCTCTAATGCCCAAAGGTTAGTTTGTTATTTGGACATTTTTTCTGCTCTATCTACTGACTATATGAGGTCTGAAACTTCAGCTCTTTTGTTGACAAAGGCTTTGCATATGCTGGAACTTGCACATGCATTTTATTATACTTTCATCTATATGTCTGACTGAAAGTTTATTACAGTTATTAAGTCTGCGTATGAAATTTTAGTACAAACAAGTCTGCATATGCTTTTTTGGATACAGGAGCAAAAACATACAAAATCTGGGTAAACATTTTATTTCTACATTTGACGGACAGTTAAGCAGGTGAGCTTTTCTATTTGTGA
>NW_010973199.1:40718-41496 GCF_000737465.1 Haliaeetus leucocephalus
TGTGAAGAAAGGCAAGCTTGATGTCAATCGCAGAAAATTTTATCTTTGAGTACTAAAAGCACAAATATTGGCTAGATGATTGAGCTATAAAGTTAATGCTAATTAGCGCACCTCTCCTACATTTTTCATTTCAACTTTCTTTTCCTGCACAGTCCTTAGTTACCGAGGGAAGCTATTCAGACTACAGAAAAGCAGTTGTCTTCTCCCTTCATGCAGAAATATCAGGGAGAGAGCAGAGGAGTGCATCGTAGAGCTCCCTCACTAGACGGTGCTTCATTCGAGCCTGAAGATGCAGTAAGAACATAGTAAGCACCATGACTGATGAGACTCTCACAAGTAACTCATTTTTAAAAAGTAGGTGTTTATAATGATACTTTGAGAATCAGCATAGCATCAGGTTCTTCTTACAGAAGACAATAATCTATGTTTTCCATCAAACATTGTGCTTTGGGAAAAAAGACATTAAGGCAGTTCAGTTAAACATAGTGGCCTTTGAGTATAATCAGGTTTGGAAAGATGACACAATGAACCATGATGATGCTATGGGGAAAGGGAAAGAAGTTACAGTATTTTTGCTAACTTACTTAATTACTCAAAGTAAAACATTACCTCCGTATTACCTTGGAGACACGTTTCAAAGCAGTATGCCTTCTCTGCCCACTTCAAGCCTCAAGACATTAGGAATAAGAAATGTTTGTTTTCCTAGTGGGTATGTCAAAGAAATTGGTGCATGAAAGGTGGTGGTTTGCTGTGGCAATCACTTTGAAAGCTGGAGTAC
>NW_010973199.1:42071-51127 GCF_000737465.1 Haliaeetus leucocephalus
AGGAAACATATACCATGCACGTTAAAAAGACATTGTTGTTTTGGAATGGTCATCTGTGTTCCTCTGAAACATTAGTCTTACACATGTAAAAGGTGGTCTAGTATTAGGTTTGCCAAGTCTTAATGTTGGGAGTGCAAGTAATAAGTAGGTTAGATGACTAACCTACTTAAATGTTTTTTTTTAAATGACTTTTTTCTTCTAAAAAGTCTCATTTGGATTCTGCTTCTGTCTCTCTATAGTAATTCTACTGTTACATAAATAAAAAGAAAGTGTTTGGACCTAATTATATCTCATATTCACTGCTGAAATGAGCAGGGTGTGTTTCAAATAAAGAGTTTTACACAAGAAGCATGGCACGTGATTTAATTTACCTTTAAAAATATTATTTGTTGTTTCTGGTATAAATCTCAGTCTGCTCTAGGGCAGAATTATGGATTATTCAAAGTGCATCTTGTCTTGGAGAAAAACCTAAATTAACACCAGGAAAAGTAACTCTGCATAAAGATACTAACGGCAAAATTTATTATTAATTATTTTTTTATTGTGACACTTCTCTTCAGAAAAAAACCACCTCACACACACAAGATTCTGGGAATTCATATATTTTTAATTGTCTTGCAGATCAAAAACATGACTAGACTTAGGTATTGAAGTCTCATTTAGAGCCGGGTGCTTATGCACTGCCACTGTCTAGACAAAGCTTTTGCGGGGAGATGGGAGTCACCTCCCTGAAGAGAGCTGCGTGTGGCGGGGCTGCTGCCGCCCAGGAGCCCTGACCTTGCTTCCTTTCGAAATGCTCTGTGGTCTCTCAGCCTAATTGTGCTTGAAGCAGTGAAACTGATGTGTTCCATGTGACATGTGCAGGGAACTAATTGAATTTTTTTAATGAAATTTCGGAACAGATATGCAGGGATTTATTTTCTTCCTTTCTTTCTTTTTAACATTTAATAGCATGTAATCATTGGTCATTTTTCCTGGCTTTGAGTATCTAATGATCAAATTCCACTGCGGCTATTTGGCTAACAGCTAGAAAGTCTAAAATAAACGTGTGACCTTGACATTCAGAGATCTACTGCAAATGCAGGTGAAAGGGCTGGAAGAATATATCCCCAACTTTTTTTTTTTTTTTTTTAATAATACAGAGAAGATTTCTATTGACTGGGAGTCAGAAAGAGATGACCTCTTTCCTTTCCAGGTTTCTACAATAACTTTAAGTATGCAAAGGCAGAAACAATAGAAAGTGTTACAGTATTAAGAAAAGGCCAAAGAACATTGTTTTTCCAATGCATTGTAGCTAAAAATGTAGCATGTGGCTTTTGAAATGAGGAAGAAAAGTAGGGCAACACGTGTTAAACATATGATTGAACAAGACAAAAACTCAAGCTTTGAATGAATGCTTTTATAATAGAAATGGGGAAGATAACCTGTATAAAACCATTAATATAAATTTAGGGTCTTAAATGAATGGCAATTAATATAATTCGGAAACACTAGTATTAGGATTGCCACAATCAGTGTGGACCCAGTGGTAGGCACAGATGTTATTGCTTTTATTCCAATGGCACACCAGTCCCAAGATATATAGATAATATTCCTGTAAATGAGCTTTCAGACCCTCCAAACACATAGTTTCTCTGTGCTTGCACTTTGCCAGCAGCAGGGGCACATCCTGAGATGCAGTTAGCTGGAAGTATGCATCAGATTAAAACACTGAACATTTAAAAATCAGCACTTCTTGATGGTGTTAGCTGTGGCCTGACCAACTTTGCAGACAAGCTAGCAGCCACTGATGGTGCTTCCACCACTCTGCAATTTCAGATAGCCACAGTGGTAAAAATACTCATTCACGTGACTTTAGCAGTGAAACTGCCTGGTGGTGGTCAACAGGCAATGCCAGGACAAAGTATGGTTTGGTCACAGATTATAGAAAAGGCTTTCTGAACTTTCCGTTATGAGCTCCTATATCTAGGAGAAAGGAAGAGCACATCCTCCCCGGCCCCATTCAGTGGGATGGAGCAGATAGTGGAAAAAAAAAAAAAAAAAAATTAACTGGAGCATTCATCCTTAAAGCTGTTCCTGAACCAATTGATCAGTCAGCTACCATACTACTTACATACTAATTACTACTAAAAGAAGATAGCCTAATGACAGTAGCTTAATGAGAACCTAAATAATGAACCCAGTACCATACATTCATTGAGTGGCTGGGGAAACAAGACTTTCTTGCTTTTGTGACACTTAGGCAGGATGGTAGGCTATGAAGTTGCCGCTGAGACCACTCAAGCCATGTCAATGTGATGAGAAGGGGAGAAATTGTGAGAGTATCTTGTTGAAATCAGCTCCTCTGCTGCTAGTAGTATGCTTTTTGGCAAATGCCATAACTGCTTGCCAACTGTTTAAACAAAGTCAAAAAATACAGCTCAAATACTATTGAGTGTTCGAATAGTGTTCAACTATTTTGAAAAATTAAAAAGGAACTAGGTGTGGATGTATTTGCTGGGGGCGGGCAGTAGAGAACATCAGGCAGAAGCTGAGAGAGAAGGGATATTTGGGTAGAGTTATCTCATGTTTTCCCAAGCAGGGAGAGGAGTTCAGGCAGGACAGGGATGAGACAGGGCAAGTGGAGGATGGCATGGAAAAGGGAAAACTGGGACATACCTTCAAGGCCAAATGCATGCTAGGAATGAAACAGGGAGGGGGGAGGATACGTGTCCTCCCTCATGAAAACAAGGGCAATAAAGGTCCCTGCCTCTCCAACTGTCTTTTGGACTCTCTGCATATTTCCCTAAAGAAACTGGCATCAGACTCCTTGCATGTCTTTTCTCTAACTGGAAACAAGATCCGATGGATCCCTCTGCCACCGAGGGCATCCGAAGCCCTCTCCCTTCTCCCCGCCTGACTCGGAGGGTTCAGTGGCCCTTACCTCTCTCCAGACAGAGGCAGGTGGGGAAGGGGAGGAGGAGGAGGGGAAGGGAGGACTGCAGCCTTCCACCGCCCCTTACCTGTTCTCTGGGGTTGGGACCTGGGGTCTCCGGTACACTAAAATTGCCTGAGCCCTTCTTTCTGTTATGGTGGTAATGACATCTATGACACGGGTGTATGACGTGAACACCCACCAAGCCTCGCAGTGCTGGTTGCTAACGCCGGCCCTGCTGGGATCAGAGACTGCAAGCCCCTGGCCACGGGCAGGGAGGATGAGAGCCCACCAAGGTGACTGGAGCCATTTACAGCTCTCCAAGCTGCATCGTTTTCTCCCCATACTCCTCTCCAAGGTGTGTTTTCATTCGTGAGAACCTCCCGCTGAGAAGGTTGGAGCACTTAACACCTACTGGAGAAGTTCCCTTGAAGCGTTGATTTCTTGCAGCTTGGCTAGATGCTCTGCAGTAGGACGTGAGTACTTTGATTGCCCTCAGGTTGGTGTGGCTCCTCACGGCGCCGAGAGAAGGGTGAGTTACCGAAACCTCCTCCCTCTCATTTTCACGGGTTGGAGCCTTATCTTAACGGTCTGGAAAGGCTCAAGATCCGATGATGTAAATGAAATCTGTGCTAACAAAATCATTTGCCGTTGAGCACTCAAGATAAAGAGACCTTTTTCTATCTTTGGCTTTAACAGTTTAACAGGTAGTGAATCCTTTTGAGGAAAAATTACAGCTTTGTTGTTGGTTGGTGTTGTTAAGGGCCAAGCACTTCTTTTCCAGAGTCTTCACATTTGCACCTGAATGGGAGCTTACTGAATTAAGGATATGCTAACGAGCCCTTGTTCATTAATATCACAAGGAAAAAAAAATAAATCGAGGGACTTTATCTAATCTCCTTGAAACCTGTCTAATCTAGGACAAACTGTCCTCGGTCTCCAAGTCTAGACAGAACTTTAGATAGTGACATTATGTGCTATTAGTGCTTAAAATCCTTGTGGTACTGATCCCTAAACCAGTGATGAAAGGACTTTTCCAAGACATCTTCTTTGTGCATTATCACCCCATCAGTGTTACTCATTCCTGCCCCTGTGTTCAATAGTTGATCACCTGGAGCATGAGCTCATGTGATTCTCACTCACCTTCTGAGCTTTGCTGCTGCTGGTCAGACTTTCCTTTCCTTGGGAGAACGATGGGAGCCGGATACATAATCTTTCTTTCTAAATGTCACGGGGCAGAAAGGTTCCAGTCAAATCTCAGGTCTCCTTCCAGTCCCAACACCTCATGAAGCTAACACAGTTAAGGCAGATCTATAACCTTGCCTTTGTTTCTGTGTCTACCTGCTCAGTATTTTTCTAACAGTTCATTTCATAGGCCTTCCTAAGTCCTCTGGAAATAGTCCAGGGCAGGTCTGGGAAGATTTTTGCTCTGATGTGCTTGTGCTGCAAGCAACAAGTAGTCGTTCCCACATTCCCTGGACTTAATTGATTCCAAGCTAAAGGGATGTAACTACCTGCCTCCAGCTCACTGATTTTTCTAAAAGCCAAGTTTGCTTTCAGTATGTTAACACTTCCCCTGATGACAGCATTGACTTCTAAAGTCAAGATGCGTGAGACCCAAGGCGAGATCCTCTCTTTCTCTCTCTCCAGCTTGGCAATCCAACTTCTGGCAAAGTGAAGACATGTTGGTAACAGGGACAATAGCAGTGGGTAACGAGTTGGAGGGGGAACCTGACCATGTGGTATGGCTTTATTTTTTTTTTTAGAAGTGCAGATATAGGGGGAAAGCACACAGAATTCATATGCCTGAAAAGTAATAGTTTTTAGAAGACATTTGCATGAATAATCAACTCCTAGTTCCAACAGGAACATGTAGGCATTATAGGCACCTCTATATGTGCTAGACTAGAGATTTTGCTATATATGATACTAACATAATGAAGCTAGGAACATTAAGTTAGTCAGTGAAAGATGTCCAGCAGCTCCATTCTGCCAGGGCAGTCCATTATGTAGCTTGAAGCAAAGGCCCACCTTATACACCTACTTTTATCACCATTTTCTGTTTCTGTGTCTTCTGGTTTAGCAGAAAAACTGTGGCTTGTACAGTTTCCTGTTAGAAGTGATATGGTTGCTTTGACTATATTTTTTTTGGTTGATGAAGGGGAGATGAGATCAGCTACCAACCGTGACTAAGTCTTGTAGCTGTCAGGGGATTAAAATAGAGTAATGTGTACATGCCTACCATGTAAAAATAAGGTGTCTGTGTATGTAGCAAAGGTGGGCTGGTTCCATCGGCTGCTCTTGTCCAAGGTTATCCTACATTACAAACTGATGTAGATGGTTATTGAACAGATGGGGGCCATCTATCAACACCAATCCCTCTGTTCACCTAGCAATGTCAGAACAAGGGGGCAGTTGCCTCTAAAAGCCACTTACATATTAATCCACTCAACTGTTTTCTGCTTGTACATCTGGGGATGAGGCAGGATCAGACTCTAGCCATGACCTCGCACAATCCTCCTTCTGTAGTGACACCCTTGCATAATAGAGAAGAATATTTGTGGTGTAAGGGTCACGTGTCACAGCAGCACAGGGAGTCACAAGTGCCATGACTGTGTCAAGGAGTTTTTAAACAAGTGTGACTGGCATAGGGCCTTACACGGCTGTCATATAACCTTGTAAGAGGCAGATCTGGGATGCCCTAGGCAAGGCTGTTCCCAGATGTAAGGTCACCATCACACAACAATGATGTCCCTGTGAGGTGCTCCAATGGACAATCATCACATTTGACCAATAGATTATCAGAGTGGATGTTGTAACAACACAGCATTGAGTTTGAAAGGAAATTCTTTTCGTATCTGAGCCAAGAAAAATTTTCCAGTAACAGCAGGAAGATTCAGCTTGGATACCTACAAACTATTGTGAGTTAATAATGGCTAGGCAGAAGGCCAGTGGAAATAGATAGTATTTGTTTTAAAAAATATATTCGTCCCTTTCCCCTTACACTTTGCCTGCTGTTTGTCTTCCTGGACTGCAAGCACTTAAGAGCAAAGCTGCGCTTATTGCTTGGGATCAGTCATATCGCTTACTTAATCAACAGTTACTAATGATAAATAGTAATAATATAAAGCATTAACTCCTTTTTACCCACATCTGAATCTGTCTCTCGGTGAAGTACTGTATTTGTTACTGCTGCATCTGACCATATGTTCGTAGTGCAATCCCTTTAATGTCATCACAGCAGCAATACACCTGGGATGTAAAAGCTGGTAGAAAATCCCTGGTGTCGGGGCTGGAGACAAGAGACAGAAACCAAGAAAGCCAAGAGATACACCAAACTAAAGGGTATGGTGTAAAACTGGCAAAGAGGGTGGTGAAGAGTCAAGAAATCCATGTAGCCAAAGGTGAACTCCAGGCCAAGGAACAGGCAGGGACAGACCAAAACCTGGCAAGCTAGATAATAGCGAGCTCCTACAACACACAACAAGAAACAGACATAGCGATGAGATTCCCTTATAGCCGACCAGTCTAACAAGACAACTCTTAATCTCGGCTTTGGCCAAATGGCTGACTGCAGCTCAGTTGTCTTGATGGATACAGCAGCATCTATTACACTCTGACAAGAACTTGGAGCCCATATGACATCCTGCCCAGACAAAAGTAATGCGATACACACCTCATACATGTTCCTACATAATGATGATGCAGCAGGACGCTGATATATGTAAGGAGCCATTGAAAACAGGCCGTGTTTTGCAAGTCTTTGCACCTCACTGTAATAATAAACAGTAATCAGTCATTGTCATTTTTCTGCATTTTTCCTTCTGACTCTTTGGAGGAATGTTACACTAGAGCAATCTGGTTTCATTAGCTTTGAACAAGCTGCTGCAGTCACTTCCCTGGAAATGGCAAATATACAAAAAATCACTTTTTTTATGAGTATTGTAATAAAGATTCAAGAAGGAGTGATTGTACAATATTCTAGTGCCCATATCATTCACAAGACCAGACTACCACAACGAATCCCCAAATCTGTGAAGCAATTTTTTTCCCCTCACTGTTCTTCACTTTCTAGTTTTAAGCCCGTTCAATTTCATTAGTATTCCTTCACTGTGTTGTCAGCCTGCATTATGGTGGGGTTTTGGAAGGCCTTCAATAAAAGAATACTTGACTGTGCTACAACCCTCACCCTTTGTACCTCTGTTCAGATCCCAACAGAATGAATTTCTAAATGCCTGCATGTTGCAGGAAACATGAATTCTTAATGAATCTTAGGATACAAGTCTAAACAGATGACAGTACTTTCCAATCTGCTACGGAAACAATATGTTTTAATTAAGTATAAGGTTTAATAAAATTTTCACTCCTTGTACAAAAATGAATGGTGATTAACAGACGGCTGACAAGCCAACTCTAATAATTTCTGATTAAATGCT
Source organism: Haliaeetus leucocephalus (assembly GCF_000737465.1). NCBI lineage: Eukaryota > Metazoa > Chordata > Aves > Accipitriformes > Accipitridae > Haliaeetus > Haliaeetus leucocephalus. Next base: position 49,422 of record NW_010973199.1, read on the forward strand.
TTTGTTTAGTGTTTTCAGTCACTCTCTACAGGGAATTAATTACTGGAAATGAAAAAAATGAAGGTTCATGCCAGTTTAATATCCTTGAGAAAGTGGAAGGTAATCAACTGTATAAATTACAGTGGCATATGCAGGCCAGCTTGCGGTCAAAATTTGTACAACATATCCCAGCCAGTTTTTAAGTTGGTTAGATTGAAAAGCGTGCATGAGGAAAATCCATCTCAAGTAGCTACTCCATAGTTTTAAGTAAGCAGTGAGCAGCTGTATTCAGAACAAGATGCCATTGTGACTTTTCTTCAGTTCATGATTATTTTTTTAATGATATTTACTTATTTACAGTGGCCACTACTACTGTAGGTTCAAAACATATGTTTACATGATTCTTTCATGCTGCAAATTGCTCTTTAAGTAAGCAAACCAGCTTCTAAGGGCAAATCCACATAGAAATACATGAGGAGAACCACCCACCAGTGATTTAATGCAAAGGGTGTGAGTAGATGGGTGGGGAGTGCTGTCACCCTGCTCCCAGGAGCTGTTTGTTGCAGTAGTCACTTACCTATGGACCTAAACTGAAATTTCATCTAGCCTTGCTGAGGCCATTCCAGCTAAATTGGTGTAATAGGTACTCCAATAAATGTCCCCAAACAGGTTTTGTATAAAGCTAATAAAATCAGAGAAAAGGAACCACTTTTTATTATCCATTGTCCTCAAAGAAGTGCTAGTTTGAAAATTTACCTGGGAAAATTTACTTGGAAGCAACCATGAGTAGGCAAACCCTTAGCTGAAGTCTGTGAATCTAGACTTTTTGTTCCTCTGAGTTGATTGCCAATTAACTTGAGTTAGTTAGCAGCTTCGTAAGTGTTAATCTATGTATTTCATGACCAATTGAACACAAATGTTTGTGTTTTTCTCCAGGTCTAAGCCAATTGGCAATCAATTAACTTGAATTTTAGCAGCTGCAAATGCAGTACTCTAGAACAAATACATGCTCTCTGTGCAAAGTGAAGGCTGATTTTTCCCTGCAGAAAACCAGTACCAAGTCATCTGATGTCTTATCGCTATGCTATTTGAAGTGTCTTACACTTCAGTTTGTCTCCAGTGCCCCATAAGCTTTGTACGGGCCATGCGCAAGAGCTGAGAGAGAACTTTGTGCGCGTTTCTGATAATCTTGTGTTTGTCCAGGGATTCTTTAAGAGTTTCTAATATTGCCTTGATAATCACCATTTATGCTGTTTAGTTGTCAGTGAGCTTCAGCTGAGCTAACCTGTTAATTGCACAAGACTTACTATAGCAGTCTGCAATATTAGTAAATTATATAGTCATATATATGAACTTGTGTCATTCAAAATTCCCATTAAACAAATCCAAAGTTTTCCAGTGGAAGTGAAAAGTCAGTCAGAAAGAGCAAATAATTTCAGGCATTTTGGGGTCACTACCTACAGCCAAAGGTAAGAAAATATGATTAAATATTTAATTCATCCACGATGGAGATTCACGGGGATCTAAATTTCTGTTCACTTTTTTAACTCTTCTCCAGTAGATTTCACTGGGAGCTGGAACGGCAGAGGCCTAAGAAATATGGACTAGGATAAAATGCAGAGGTGTATTTCCTAGAGTTCTGTTTTTATTTTGTATTATACAACATATGATAATTATAATTAATTATATAATAAATGTAAGTATAATAAACATTTTTTCTTTTTTAG
>NW_010973199.1:51558-53956 GCF_000737465.1 Haliaeetus leucocephalus
CTGTATCAGTAGGAGTTTGTCACAGATCATAAAAGGAGTTGGATCGTGACCTTGGTTTGTGACGTGAAAAGTCTGTTCAGCAGAGGAAGAGGAAAAGTGAGGTATCAATTATTATCAACATTGTTATGAACACTTTCTCACACTAACAGGCAGTTACATGGGAAAAAAGACTTCTAGTGAGTAACTGCTCTTTGTGGTGTTAACAAACATACCATTCAGGCCTCAGGTTTTCAGACAATTTTTATGTTCTACCTTTCTTTCAAGTTACCTTGCCCTTGCTTTCCAAATAACTCATTTTTGTCTCGGAGAGATGCAGCTCTGACTTCTGAAAGACAGAAGGGCTCCCTTTCTCCTCTCTCTACCGCTTTTCAGCCATGCAGTGGAGGGTTTTCTCTACAGCTTCGGGCTTTCTTATTCATTTTCTCTCTAGGGCAGCCCTTCTTTTGTCACAAGCTAAGAGATGATCCTGTAGTCATTACCCAAGCAACATTCCCCTTGAAATGATTGGGATTTTTGGACAAGTACTGCAGAATTGGGTCCTATGCCACCAAGAGCACTTTGGCTAGGAGTTGTCAGGGAAATTATGATATACAGCTATTAGAGCCAGTTGAGTGGATCACCACAACAAGCACTAGACTGGGGAACAGTGTGTCTTTAAAATGCACTCGAAATTCATGGGGACTGACCAAGATTTCCAAGATCAATTGCCGAAGTTTTCTTTTAAGAATATTGGAATACTATATTTTAAATTATGAGTAGCGGTAGAAATATCCTAGAGATGACAATGAAGCTCGTGCCTGTTGAAGAGGCTCAAAATGACAGAGAAATTGGGAAATCATAGATCCTGAGATAAAACAATAAATGCAATTATGATCTCTCAACTCATTTGCATTACTTTTTCTTGCTGCAACTTTTTTTCTTCATGCATAGCTGTAAAGTGTCGTTATTTATTAGCTATTCTGAAATGTTTCATGTATTTTCTCATTTGCAAATGTACCTGTGAAGCTGGTTAAAAAGTAGGGCATACTGTTGAGATGTGTAAAAATATTCATGAATTAAGTTCTGATCTTTGTAAGATTCCGAGTGATCCGAATTCTTCCACTTCATCAGGACCTGAGGTACTCTGTACCTTTCAAGCAAGTGCTCAGCACCTGATTTGAAAAAGAGCCGCCTAAAATAATTTACATGCAAGGTTAAAAACAGCAGGATTTGTCAGCTTTCCTTGGAATTTGTTGCAGAAGTTATAAGTTAGAAACTAAGGGGTCTGCTTGATCGTACAGAGTAGAGAAAATGAAGTTTGTTATTACTCATATCCTTTCTTCAGCAGCAACATCTCTCTTCCCCCAGCCCCAAGCGGTTGTGCATATTCCCTCACTTACGCTGGGTCGTTATCAGAGAGATCAGTTTATTGATTTGAGTATCAGTGCACCAGGGAAAGGAAGGGATGGTGTGAGGGAGGATCGGTTTAGCTGATGGTGGCTTGGAGAAAAGGTCAGTAGCCCCATAGCCTCACCATCATGAGAAAGTCTGTCACTACTTCTATTGATTAGGTCAAATCTGCATTAAAAAGTGTTTTGCCAGTAGCAAAAGGGGCACTGCCAATAAATTTTATATTGGTTCAGCAAGCAGACTGAAACCTCTTTTTGTTAACTCATGAGCATTAGGCTGATGAAATCCAAAGTATTTTAAAATCAGTTGTACTTTTTAGATGATTTATGAAAAATGCTTGTTTCTAAAAATGGTGATTTGATGTACTCCACAGTCAGTTTACGCTGGTGTTCAGCTATCGTTCCAGATATAAAGCTCTTCCTTACCACAACTTAATCCGCCTTCCTGTGGATACATTTATCTATTTACCTCTGCTTGGACAATAGACAAGTTACCTCTAGAAAGCTGAGGTTTGTTGTGCTTCTCTATGCTGATGTAAATCTGTATAATATAAGGCTTTTGCTATTACAAAAAAAACCTTGCATGGAGACTGAACACGGGAATGGTTCCTGCCGATTAATGGACATCTTCTCATAGGATGGTCTTGAAAGAGACTGTTCCGTTTCATGACACTGTTAGGTTTGGAAACTTTTGGCAAAAATAAAACCATCTGGGGGATCCCCACTCCAACCTTTTATAGCATATGCTTGTTAACATATTTATATATTTTAACTAGAATAGACTGATATTTGATGTTATGTTTTCCTGTCCTAAAACAAGGGAAGAAGAAAAGTGGAGAGACAAACTTCAATCCTGAAACCAGACCATTCATAATTACCAAAACAGGTGTTGCAAGCAAAACTTTTTTATTTCCACAAAACAGCATTTTTTTTTCGGTAGAACATATATACAAAAAAAATATTCCAACTAGCTATTACTCTATGATTCACAAAAAGATAGAACATTTTTT
>NW_010973199.1:54358-57932 GCF_000737465.1 Haliaeetus leucocephalus
TGAATACCTTCCAAACTTATTGGAGCAGAAGGAGTGAGATAGCGAGCTGAGAAAATCTCTGCGGGAATTTCATGGATTTATGTTACTGCTCCTCCTTTTGCCTTGAGTCAGACCCCAGTTCTGGGGTTCGCTAGTGTAACTTCTCTTCAGAAAAAAAAAAAAGACTGGTGGGTCTCTATGCTCACATTTTTTATTGATCCATATGAATCCACCAGTTTTGAGACAAACATTCTCTGAAATTAGTTGGCTAGGAATCCTGTCTAAATACAGATTTAAATTTATTTTTAGTTGCATGGGTTTGTGGCCTCCTTATCACTTTGTTAAGCAGTTCTGCAATACAACCAAAGCTTAATATGTCTCTGGTATATGAGCTACCTGAAGGAACCCCTTAGGCAAAAACATATTAAATTTTTAAATCACAGATAACCATGAAACTAAGCAATTGCAAATTTATAAGCATAGCAAACTTCAGTACACTATCAGAAAAACTATGTATTGCAATGAAATTAAAATGCCACCATCTTGACTTCTGCTACCAACAGTAGGATCACTGCTGTTGGTAGAAAAAAATCCACTAACAATAAGCTGATAGGGCCACAATGTTCTGTTATCTAGTGACACCGCTGAGAATTATTGCCCATCTGTGTGCCAGAAGACAAGTGCTTCTCATCGTGACTGAAATGAAGTGGAAGAATGAGGGCTAATATGCTCGTAAATGCACATGCCAAGAGTCATGTAAGTGGCTGGGGGCTCACTAAGCAGGTTACCTCTGTAACTTCAGATGCAGAGTTGACAACCTTTTGAATTCATACTGCCCTCTCCCATTTTTATTGAAAAGCTATTTTCATATTTGGAGTAGCTTTTCTTTTTTTTCTTTTTTTTTTCCTTCTTTTTGTAATGGTAGCCTTTCAAACGTTGTGGGATATTTAAGTATTAGCCATACTTCTCTGTATTTAAAAATATCAGTCAGCAGTGTTTTAAAATCTCTCTTCCCAATTTATGCATCATCGTTATTTTTGGAACATATACTTTAATTTCACCAACAGAGGTCAGTAAACCACTGAAAGAGAACCATAAGTGTTTGGCGAGAACACACCCTCGTCAATCTTTCTAACATCTTTCTGATAGTTTTGTTCAAAGGGCTCTTGTTCAGCTGCTTCAGTAAATATAAGCTTAGTTAACTAAAAGAAAAAAAAGAAGAGAGTATATGCTTATGCGCGCAGGAGCATGAGTTTTATTAGGGATATGAGTTACAGAAAATACTACACTGCTAAAAATCTTTTAGCATTAGAATATATTTGAAATACCTGCTATGACGCCAATAGCATACATACATGCATAGGTATGATCATTGCTAAATCAATTTGTCAAGGTTAAAACAGGCTGTGATTTAAATGGTAGTATTTTGACTGATCTGCTGAATTCTACCTTTCAAGCTTTGTGCTATTGAAAACCAACCTAGTGCGGAGAGAGTATGAAGAGGAGGATCCCGGAGAAGTAACATTTAATGATATTAAAATACCAGATTGAAGCGCAGGAGAAACTAAGAGCTGTCACCGACTTGCTCATTTTGGCAGTAACACTCAGCTAATGGAACTATATTAACACATCATTTTCCAACTTTCAACTGTAATGAAAAGCTATTTTTACAAATCATTACTTTCGGTATATGGTGTTTCAGCCACGTGGATTCTATTAGTGTACAGGGGAGTTTCACAACTAAAGCTGCCTGTGCAGTACTGAAAGTGCACCTTTTATGTTGAGCTAATCCCAGAGGGGAGTCAGCACTCGCGCCTGTGTCCTTTTGACCTTTATCCTTTTAATGCATTTTGCCTCAGTAGCAAAAGGTGAAAACCTAGTTTTTATGTTTCAAAACAGACCGCTTCAACAGCAATTCTCTATGAAGCTAAGGAAAGTAACATATGCTCCTGTGGAAACGTTGAAAGTCCCTAGTTCAGCAATCAACAATAGCTTTACAAACGTATTTTTATAATCACTTTTCTGGTAGCCCTTTGAAGCTCACCCGTACGGCCTCGCTACCACCCCTCTCAACAGCTGTGAGCATGCGAAGCCACTGGAGTGGAAGATGTTAATTATCATCAGCTACTGGAATTTCTCCAGGGACCACTTGTGGTTAGAAACATGCTTCCCTAAAGAACTGCACTAGGCGCTGGGATCATCTCTCCTGTAGCTTATCCGAGTCCCTCCGCTTAAGCAAAAGAAATAATCAATTAAAACTCCCTATCTTCACTCTTAAAGTGTTCTTCTCTCAGGACACGATTGTGTGATTTTCCTAAGCAATCTTAACTGTAAAAATCTTTTATTTCTGTGAACAGAGTTCCAACAATAGGCATTTTCATGTATATGTGAGTTTCCCAGGGACTAGGTTTAGCATACATACAGATTTTGACTAAAACTGGAGAAACAAGTCTAAAATGAAATAGGAACAAAACCAGAAAGCATAGAAGACAGACAAATTGATGGACACAACTGCATGTGGTTTGGTGGTTTTTTTCCCCTATCAAGAGTCATTTGTATTTCCTTTTTATGGCCAAGAAAAAGCTACGCAACCTTCCCCCCACGTCATCAGAAAACCATACACACAAAAATGGTCTTTCCCCTTCTGCTTTACCTCCCGCTATTCAGTGGCATTTTGAGTCTAAACTAGTTAGCATCAGGGGCTTCATGTGATGTCAGCAGGTGAGATATTCCCCACGGGAACCAAAACAATAGTAGATGAGCTGGCAGGAAGATCTCCAGAAAAGGAAATAACAGAAAAGCAAGATTCCAAGCCTAGCCTTTTACTGTGACTACTACAAAGCACCTTTAATGGCCAAATACATCCTTAAATTATACGTTGTAGATCCCTCTGTGGTAGTTAAACCTAGTAATCACTACCACCCCCACAAAAAGACCAAGTCGGGTCAGTCTCTAGCTGCAGAGAAACCAAGATGAACTCAGTAATCTGCAGGACTTGACTCCCAACGTGCTAAGAAGAATGCTGAGGACAGTTCACTTGCCCTTTGCTGTGGATGAGTATGGCACGTTCCCCAGCACTTTATGAAGTGACATAGAGCCTTTTTTGATAACTTACAGGAGCTTAAGAAAAACAGCCACCCTGCTCTCTAAGAATGCTGTCCCTTTCCTGTAAGGGCACAGGAAATCCCCCTCCGCCCCCCGGAGGAAGGGGTAAGCAGGAGGAAGGAAACTGAACCTAATGGAAAGTAAACATGTCAACTGTGAAAACAGTAACGACCAGTAACTACAAAAATCCTTCCCTGCTATACCCAAGGACAATGAGTACTCTGGTATTTCAGTTATTCAGTGTTTACAGAGTTAAACCCCCCACAATCACTGGCCAATTCCCTTCTGTGTACACCATTAGTGCTGTTGTATTGTACACCTTCTCCAGTTCAACATCAAATACAGTGATCGAGATGTAGATACAGTCAAGATGGATTGCTTAATTCTTCCAAAATGGTCACTGCTTAATGGCATAGACCTATTAACTCCGGGTCAGCTGCTGTAGGCCTTTACAAGCCACAGAAAGTAACAGAATAGGTGTTCCCCAGCT
>NW_010973199.1:58183-58495 GCF_000737465.1 Haliaeetus leucocephalus
GTACATGGGAAAAACCGAGTTTACATAAACACATTATACAGGTATGGAAAAAAAAAGTAAAGTCCTTGAATATTGCATTGATTGTGCATTCAACATGCCCATACATACTTTAAGACTCGCAGGGTGACAAAAGGCCGGGGGGAGTTGAGAAAGGGGCTTCTCATGCCCAATGGTAGAGATGATAAAAGGAAACATGAATAAATGTTTCTGATAAAAAAGCTGATATACCTGTTCATATTTCTGTGCAGGCTATAGGAATTATTTTGAGCAGCAGAGGTGGGTTGGATTTGGAAAGGGCCAGGGGGCAGGAGT
>NW_010973199.1:59655-60716 GCF_000737465.1 Haliaeetus leucocephalus
TGCCCGCGGGCTCCGTGGATACCAAACAAAACGGGGAATTCGTGATGCTGAGGGTCACGTGCGGCGGGGCTTCGGGTTTCACAACAAACAGATGTGAGTGCGGCAGCTGGGGGGGCGGGAAGAGTCCCCCATTACATCAGTCACGCTCCAAGGGCAGGGGGAAATACTCTCCCCTCCTGTCACACACGGGCATCTTTTCAGCTTTCCCATCCCTAAAGCGTCGAGCCCGGCCCCGAAGCTCGGATCGAGGCATTGCGAGGGAGCGCGCTTGTCCCCATCGCTTTAAATCTGCAATGCGGGATTTCCAGGACACCGGCAGAAAGGGAGGGGGGTGGGGGGGAGCTACCGCTTCAAGTTAAAAAAAGCACCGCATATAAAAACTGCATATCCACACACGGAAACATCCGACACTGGCGAAGCCTGCATGTAAACAGATCGCCCTCTAGGAAAAAAAAAAGCCAAACCCAAACGCTTTTTCCAAGACAGGGAAACATAAACTGCTGCGTCACTGCCTGGAATCGCTCCTTCCCTACGCAACCGAACACCCCCGAGCCGCTTCGGGCCAAAGGTTTCCGTTACCGACAGACCCGACACGAGCCCCGGCGGCAGAGGGGCCGCCCGCCAGAACGGGGTGTGCGGCAGCTGCCGGGGGGGTGGGGGGCATCGCCCCGGGCGGGGCGCGGGCAGGGCACGTACCGTCGAAATCGGTGTAGACCGTGTCCTTGAGGAGGGCCCCCGAGCCGAAGTCGATGAGCTTCAGCTCGCCCGTCCGGAGGTCGACCAGCAGGTTCTCGTCCTTGATGTCCCGGTGCACCACGCCGCAGCCGTAGCAGTGGCGCACCGCCTCCAGCACCTGCCGGAAGAACCCGCGGGCCGTCTCCTCGTCCAGGGCGCCCTTCTCCGTGATGAAGTCGAAGAGGTCCTTCACCAGCTCGGGCCGCTCCATGATGATCAGGTACCCGTCGGGCCGCTCGTACCAGTCCAGCAGCTTGATGACCCCTCTGAAGCCGGAGCCCACCTTCTTCAGGAGGACGATCTCCAGGGGCACCATGACGCCGCTC
>NW_010973199.1:62911-70155 GCF_000737465.1 Haliaeetus leucocephalus
GCGGCGGCGTTCCGTGAGGCGCCCTCTTCCACGAGGCTTCGCCCGGAGCGGCCCCCGGGAGGCCGCAAGCGGGTGTTGGGGCGCTGCCACCGTGAGGCCCTGGGCAGCGGCCTCGCCTGAGGGGAGGCCGCGAGAGCTGGGAGAGCCCGCGGGAGAGGAAAGCCCGAGGGTGCTCAGGGGATCTTGGGGTGTCTGTCCAGCAGAAGCTGTGGGCCACCCGTTTAGAAATCAGTTAGTGCTGTGCGGGGTGGGCAGCGACGCCTTAATAACTGTTCCGGCAGCTACTTCGAGACCGCTGGCCGGATGCGCGCAAGCGGAGAAATGGCGTGCGGATGCGCGAGGCCGAAGCTCCACCGGGGAATACCACGATGTTTGTGGGCAGGAGGTCAGCACCTCCGCATCCCCGGCACTGCCACCCCTTTTACACCACCGCAGTCCCAGGTGCACAATGGGAGTGTCTCACGTCCCCTCTGCTGGCAGTGGTGAAGTTGGAGGTACCGGCACTGCACGGGGATCCCTAATGTGAGGGTATTTTGGGACAATCGCTTGAAGAGCTGGCAGTCAGTCCTTCCCACCCTTGGCACTGGGAGAGCCTTGCAGTTGGCATTGTCTGATAATAGTAGTGCTGTAAGCTCAGGCAGTCATGCCCATAAACAAAGCAAGGGCTTCTAGGGAGAGGTAATATCTTTTATTAGATTAGACCAGCTGATGTAAAGGTCAAGTTTGCAGGCACAGTTTCAACCCTTCATGTCCCAGAATGTGTTTTTTGAAGCTAGATCAGTTGAGCTATAAAAGTTACTACCTCTTGTACAGACCGTGATATTTGCAGAGGAACCAAACTAAACCATTCAGTTTATTGAGCAGCTGAAGAATTCAGGAGGTTTCATGTTCACAGATTTTTTTTTTTCTTGAAGCTAATTATTCAGATTTATCAGATAAAGCTATAAGAAAGCTATTTTTGATGTTAGATATCCTGCCTTTTGGCTATCTCTAATCACATGGAATAAGTTTCTCCAGATAATGGCATATGCATGCTATACTTATGTTTATTGCTGCTGAAATGTAAACAAATACAAACACTGGGAAGATTTCATGATCTCGCAATACATGTTCCAGGTTTATTTTAAAGAATTTAGCTGTAGCTGCCATTTGCTATAATCCTTGTCAGTGGCTTGTTGTGAGTATTGTTTTAAATGGAGAAGTGGTGCTTCTCACTTCCAAAATGAGATCTCTGGTTATTGAAATAGCAAATATTTTTAAAGAGGGAAAACTGGCATTAAATATTAATTTGCATAAGTACTAATTATTTAGGGAATTAACGCTGCAAGTAGTTACTAATTCCTGTTTTTTTTACATGGCTAAGCATGAAAGATCATGCGTGTATCACTAGTCTGCAAACGTAAAAACATCAGAAAAAACTTAAAAAAAACCTTAAAGTAAAAACTTAAAAAAAAAAAATTAAAAAAAATTAAAAAAAAACGTAAAAACTTTTCATTCCAACTGCTTTGCAATTTCTTAAATCCATCTTTGTGTTGTCAATCTATGCTAAATCAGTGATATACTTACCTTGAACCTGTTCAAGAAAATAATACAGAGTTTCCTCAAAATCCTGTTGAGTTTAAGCTAAAACTTCTTCAGCTCTATCAGCTGTAATACTTTTAGTCAAAAGAATATGGCATGCTTTACACATCTACGTTTGAAGCAAAATGGTGATCTAAAAAAGACCACGATCGATGTCTGGTATTGGTGTAACCCTCTAGCCGATTTGTATTTTCACAACAGTGTAAAAGGAAGGGTATTCTATATTTAACATTAAAGAAAACAAGGTAGTTACTGTAAAAAAGTGATAAGGGGGTATTTGTTCTTCACTCACTTAATTTTGGCAGACAGACATTTAATTTGTGTACAGCTACAAGGACTCTTGGTTTGACAGAATTACAGATGGATCCCAGGCGTGGAATTTACCCTGTCTTTACACATAAGCCTTTCATGAGTTTGCGGTGCTCCTTTTGATCTGGCTTGGAACATGCAGTTCAGTGGTCCTAAACAATTATAGCTGCAGAAATATTTTATAAACTAGTTTTGGCCTCTTTAGCAGTGGCTTTGCAACTATAAATGGAAAATCATTCATGGGTAGGATGCCAGTTTGTTCTTTGATGTACGAATCATTTTTCTGTGCAGCAGTCCCTGAGCAGGCGTGAGTTTGTCAGGCACAGAAATACGGAAGATCCATGGGAGTTTCTGCTTGCAGCACAGAGACAGTACCACCTTCAGGCTACCTTTTAATGTCTGTATGGAACCCAGTTCAAAGTTTCCTGTGGCACATTGTCGGGTACTGCCCTGGTGGCATTAATGTGCTCTAATATATGCCTATAGCCATTGCAGGTCTTCTGGATGGGACTACCAAAATGCATCTGTTTGCATAATGTGACCATAAGGAATGCTGCTAAGAATGCTCTAGCAGTAAAAGTCCATTAAAATTGATAAGAATATTGGTATTCTTAAGTCTGTCAACCTCCTCGTATGTCAAAGCTCCTAGCCATCTTAATGACCCTTCACTTGACTCTCTTCAGTCTCTCTTTTATTTGGCGAGAGAACAAACTGAACACAGTGCTCCAGATGTGGCTTCATATGTGCTGAATAGAGGGCAATAATCATGTCCCTTGACCTGCTGGCTGTGGTCTTGCTAATGCAGTCCAAAATGCGGTTAGTCTTCATTACCGCAAGGACACGCTGCTGACTTTGTTCAGTTTGTGGTCCGGTGGGTCCTCTCCTGTAGAACCGTTAGTCCCAGCCTGCACTCCTCCGTAAGTATATCCTGTCCCAGGTGCAGGACCTTGTATTTATCTTTTTGGAACTTCAAAACAGATGTATCTGTTAGACACTCATTAAGCTTTTTGAGGTTTCCCTGAATGGCAGCTATAGCCTCCAGTATACCAACAGCTCCCCTTGATTTGGTGTCACCTTGTACTTCCTAAGGGGTCTCATCATGCAGGTCATGGATGAAAGTGTTAAATAATATCAGCCCTTGTATTGATCCCAGGGAATACCACTTGGAATCACCTGCTAATTGGACTTCAAACAGTTATTAGCTACCCTTGGAGGCCAGTGATCTGGTCAGTTTTTAACCCACCTCATAGTCCACCTGTAACTCCACGGTTTGGCTGCAAGGACTCTAGGAAACTGTTTCAAAGGTCTTGCTAGAGACAAGGAGAACAACACCTGCTGCTCTAACCTCACCCAGAGAGCCTGTCATGTAGTTGTAGAGGGCAATCGGTGACTGAACACAGTTTGCCCTTGCGAAATTCAAGATGGCCGTTCTGAATAACATTCCTGTCGTCGTGTGAATGGAAATGGTTTCCATGAGTACTTGCTCCATGATTTTCGCAGTGACTGAGAGAAGGTTGGTCATCCTGTCATCACCCAGATTCTCCTGGCAATTTTCTAAGACAGACATTTTTATAGTTGTCGGAAACCTCTGGTCACCGTGACCTTTCACAAGGGACAGAGATTGCCCTTCCGATGACATTTGCCGGCAGTCTTAGTACTCTCAGATGTACCCTGTCCAATCCCATGGACTTGTATTACATTTTCAGCTTGTTTAAATAGACCCTAACCTGATCCTTGCTACTTGACATGGAGCTCTGGGATGCCCGAGAGCAGACCTTGCCAGTAGAAACTGAGACAAAGACGACATTGAGTTCCTGTGTGCTGTGTCACAGGGTCACCTGCTGTATTCAGCAGCAGGCCTAGATTTTACTGTCTACCGTTTTGCTGCAAAGGGCCTTTACCCTTGATATCCTTCATCAATTTTAACTGCACGCAAGCATTGGCACTCTTATTACATCCCTGCATGCCTGGGCAATGCTTCTGTATTCCTCCTCATCGTGTCCCTGCTTCCACCTCTCATATGCTTCCTTTTTGTTGTTGAGCTCAGTCATGTATTCACCGTGCCGCTAAGGCAGGCCCCTGCTCTACCTGCCTGTTTACTTGCAAATTAGGATGGATAACAGGTATGTCTGACTCTGCCAGGTCTTGCAGACAAATTGTTGGGGCACATTTTCAGCAACTTCACCGCTTTCCTCTTGACCAGTGTGTCTCCTTATTTCTTTGCATTTAAAGAACACATAGTTAGAATTATGAGTGATTAGAGAAAGGTGTTGACAACTCCATCAGTAATAGACCTTACATTTCCAGATATGGTACATTCTTTCTCCTTTATCATTCAAACTACTGAGTCAAGGATGACTCTTGCCACTAAGAGATTAAACTTCTGGTTTAGTTCATGTTTCTCCTTTAATAAACAGGATTTTTCTTGCATCCTATCTAGGTGGTATATACCTACTGTTTAATCTCCTGCTTCCCCTCCTAGACACAGTGTTTGTTGTACTTACAGGTTATCATTGATGATACATATGTATCAGCAGAGATTATCTATTTACCATCTGCCATTGGGTTTAATGTGTCTAATATAACTATAATCACTATTTTTCAGATCAGGCTATATACAATATATACGGATAGATGTTGTCAGCAGTCCGATTAGGTGTTTGGAACACAGACTTTATGAAAATAACCATGTTACAGAAGCAATGCTCCTTTGAGACCATCGGGACTTACGTCTTGGTAGTAATAAGTGATGAATAAATCAGTGAACAAGATATGACCAGACTTCAAAAGATGATGTGTGTTTTAGTACACTCTGGATCTTTGAGAAATATCTTTGCCCTGGTTTCAGCTGGGATAGAGTTAATTGTCTTCCTAGTAGCTGGTAGAGCGCTATGTCTGAGTTCGGTATGAGAAGAATGTTGACAACACACTGATGTTTTCAGTTGTTGCTAAGTAGTGTTTAGACTATAGTCAAGGATTTTTCAGCTTCTCATGCCCAGCCAGCAAGAAGGCTGGAGGGGCACAAGAAGTTGGGAGGGGACACAGCCAGGGCAGCTGACCCAAACTGGCCAAAGGGGTATTCCATACCATGGGACGTCATGTCCAGTATATAAACTGAGGGGAGTGGGGGTGAGGGGATTGCCGCTCAGGGACTAATTGGGCATTGGTCAGCAGGTGGTGAGCAATTGCATTGTGCATCACTTGTACATTCCGATCCTTTTATTATTACTATTGTCATTTTATTAGTGTTATCATTATCATTATTAGTTTCTTCTTTTCTGTTCTATTAAACTGTTCTTATCTTAACCCACGAGTTTTACTTTTTTTCCCTGATTCTCTCCCCCATCCCAGTGGGGGAAGTGAGTGAGCGGCTGCGTGGTGCTTAGTTGCTGGCTGGGGTTAAACCACGACAATATTAAACTTCTGTTACTAGTGAGCTGATATAGGATGTATTTCAGCATTCATGAAGAACAGCAGATGAAATCACAAACATGTAGTTAATAGGTTGTACTTAATGTCAAGATTAATCTGCCCATCCATATACTTTGTTCTTGGCAAGATGTGTTCAGCTCAAGCTGGAGGGGTGGAAGAAGAGGGGAGCAATCCAAAGACACCTCTGAGTTAAAGACCATCTTTTTATTTAGTGTGTAGAACAGAAGTATCTGATCTATGACGGAGGCTCTTCCATGGTAAAAGTAACATAAATAATAGAAATGAGAAATAACCTTTGCTTATAAAAGATTATGGAGGAATGTGGTAATAATGGACAGGGCTATGGGACACTTGTAGAAATAACCACCTGCCTGGTGAAGACACTTGTAAGCTAAGAGGGTGAACACTGACCTTTTATCAGGGAAGTATTAATTTAAGAGTAGGCAAAGAATGTAACGCCCTTGATACAATGTTTGCGAGACCAGTACTGGGGTACTGTTAAAAGAAGGTTGAAAAACTGGAAAGGCTTCCAAGGAGAATACAACGTCTAAGACTGGTGTATTAAAACATAAAACTTTAATAGCTCAATCTGTTTTGTTTATTTGGGAGAAGGTTAAGAGGTAACCTCTTACCATCACAGTCTAGAAGTATCTGCAATATATTTCTTTTTTTTCCCCACCTTGTATTTGATAGCTCTTTAAGTCTCACACAGGAAGAGTTTCCCAGCCTGGGAACTGAAAGAAAACAAACTATAGAAGTAAAGTACAGGTGGGTAACAGAGGGTAACTGTGGAGTCTTCTGTTCATTCAAGACCTCATACTGAAACTGGATTTAAAATGAGACAAAAAGATATGCTCATGTGTAAAAAGAACTTACAGATTTGATGCAGAATTTGCATTAGATACCATGACATTGTGTCAACGGAAGTCAGACTGGAAAGTCTCTGCAGCATTAATATTTATAACTCAAAGAATATGGCTTTCCACAGAACTGAGTTCTCAGGACCTCATCTTCCACTGTCATGCAGGTGGCACATGGTGTTCAGTAGAGAGATTACACAATTTCAGCATTTTTCCCCATTTAAAAAAATGTGTTGGAGAACTAAAGTGGGATCAAGGAAGGGTAATGAGAATGACTGAGGATATGAACAAAACCCTCTTTGGAAAGATTGAGCCTTTTTTTCACTTTAGAGAGAAGATTAAGAAAGGGGGTGCAGTAGAATAATGGTCTAGGTACAGTAGATTAGATGACCGTGTTCTCTGTCATCTAACATGAGCTCAGGAACATCAAGGAAAATTAAAAGGTAACATTCAAGACTGATAAAAAGAACCCCAACCTGTAATTAATTCTACTTATAAAACTTGTAATTAGACTGTGGAACTCACTGCCAAGTCACAAAGGCCAAGAATGTAACAAGATTAAAAAGAGTACTATATTTTTAGGGATAACAAGAATATTCAGAGTTATAATTGGAGGATAAAAATAATAGAAGGGCTATTAAGTCTCAAGTTTCAAGGTGAAAACCAACTTTCTGTCTTGTAGAATGAGTTGATACTGACATTGGCAAATCAATGAAAAGGGAATGTGAGTAAGGAGGAGGTGGTCCACCTCTGGCTGCTGTGGTCCACCTCTGGCTGCTCTGGGGTCTTTGTATAGAGTGAGCCAAAGTGCTGGAATAGTTTGTGTAACAAGGCTATTCTTAATAAAGTCTTGTATTTGGCTGGCTTAATTTTGTGGGTTGTTGGTTTTTTTGTTTTTTTTGTTTTTGTTTTTGTTTTTTTTCAGTAGTGTTATACTTAAACCACTGCAAGGATATGAAAAATTGATTCCAGTGTTTTGTTCAGTGGGATAGACTGGATGCGTATTTTTCAACCTATAATCTATGTACCAGTGGAAATAGTAAGGCATCACAAAGTGTTCTA
>NW_010973199.1:70459-71911 GCF_000737465.1 Haliaeetus leucocephalus
GTTCTACCTTCCCTTTTCAAAATTCTTTTATGAAAATTTTGATATGTGAAGGATAAATATATGAAAGCCTTATCTGAGATGTGACCATCATAGCTATAAAATTTACATCATTCCATTGGATCTGTGACCTCATCCAAAAGGCACATCGCTGTGCTCCCAGTAAAGTAATTCAGTAATTTGTTAATCATAAATTCATTACAAAAGTCAGTGGTGGTACTAGTGTGTCTTTCTATACTTGAAAACAGATAGAAAAGTTTAACTGGTTTTCAATTATTATAATGTTAATAATAATAATAATAAATAATAAAATCACTGAAGACTTGCAAAAAGAGACAATATACAGAGCTGTCAGCTCTTCACTTGATCTGGCTTGAATCTTGACACTAAATTTAAAACCAAACTTACAATACCAACATTGTGAAACAATGGTCCTATGCTACTAATTTCTACTCTACATAGAGATATATTTCTAATTTTAAAAGCAAAAGGAGTAATTTAAAAAAGACTGAAAGGACAGCTGGTGAGGGAGGAATTAAATCAAGAATTGTTATAATAATATAGTAGTTGTAATATGGACATGATGGAACAAGTTCACATTTTTAAGTGCAATAGGTGGATGCACTTTGGAACAACAGTTTTAAGTTTTCAACCAGTTTTATGGCTATGTGAGCTCCTAGGTAAGGCTTCCTGAGCCAAAATTGAACAGTGTAAAAGCATTCAAATCCATCCCACTACCTTACTATCACTTCCTGTGTGCCTCCATCTCCACTTTCTCCACTTCAGCTTCTCAACCACTCTGTAATGAGAAATCTACTAGAAAGTTACCGTAATCACAGAAATAAGATCTGTCCTTTGAACCACATACAGGAGGGAACCACCAGATTACTTTGAATGGGTGTGCCCCAGCTTTCTGATTGACAAACTGCCGCCATTCCTGATCTTTGCTAAGCTAAAAGAATGTAATTATTAACCAGCGAAAACTCCAGTCCTACACGTGCATCCCACATGTAGTCTTCTGCAGAACTGTCACTAGTCACTGCTACTTTCATTAGTATCAGACACAGACAGTATCATTAGCAAGCTGAATTGGTGTGTGTGCCTTTGTACAAAGGATCCTCAATACTGTGCTAATGTATGTAATTGACAACAGAAGTTCACATGGAGGAGAAGGTTACATATTGAGTACATTTTTCTGTAAGTATAATTACTCTTGTCAGCATAGGTTGCACTTTTTATTTTTCGAAGTCAGATCAAGTCTATGAGAACAATTCCATTTAGCATATACTGAAAGTCGATACCTGGTTTGTTAATATACTATTAAAATTTTTAAAAGGATGGGAAGGAGTGAGTATCATTAAATGATCTTTGATCAAGGCTCAGATGAATGCACTCCAATGTTTATACTATAATTAAAAACGTAGTGACTGTCCTTGCTCAGTGTTTTATTCATGG
>NW_010973199.1:72308-72699 GCF_000737465.1 Haliaeetus leucocephalus
TGCACAGTTAGGAAGTAATTCAAGTATGTAAAGACATGCCATTTTGGATGGCAAGCATATCCTGCCTGGCCTTCTACTGCTGCTCAAGAATGCTATGACTGTTCTGCAGGTCCTTTGTCATCTTCCTATGTGGAAGCCTCAGATATGCTGTTATCTGAAATTATTTGGGCATCTAATAGTTTAGGCACCTGAATAATTCTTTCTGTTACCTTTCAGTAACTGTGATCTTGTAAGATGTTATGTGTGTCCTCGGTTTACTGTAGATTTTCAGATGCTCCATGAATGCACAATCAGAATCTTAATGAGGTTGGTGTGGAAATAGCGTGTGGGACAGTCATAACTACCTAACTCGTGCTTTTGTCTACACAGAAAGTAAGGATGTATCTTGAGG
>NW_010973199.1:73161-75054 GCF_000737465.1 Haliaeetus leucocephalus
TGCTAGGTTGATGGAGCTGGAAACTGAAAAGGACTTGAGTGGCTTGGACTGCAAGAAAGGAAAAGCCAAAGGTGTACCCAGCACTGCTTAGGCTAGAGAATGATGACTAGGACTTCTTTCTGGATGACACCCGAGAAGGAAACCGCTGACAAGCACCACTCTCTCTGCTTCCACAAATAACAGGGACAGCTAACAGTGTTCTGCTTCTGCAGCCTTTGGTTGTGATACTGAGCCTGACAATATTTAGTAGTTCAGAATCTATATTTAAAATACATGTGAGAAAGTCTGTGTAGACTGAGGTATCTAGCACTTTCTAAGAATTGCACCCTCTGTTACTATGTAGAGTTTGGGTTATCTCCTCACATGGGGAACCTCTGTGTCTTTCACTCTTGTTATTCTTGCTTCATCCAGAAGCACTGATATATTGTTTTAAACGTTAGTTGAGCTAGCAGTGAAGTACATAATTTTGTGTAAATTGTTCAAGATAAATGCAGTTATCTTGCTGTAGCACTTCAATGAGATATCAACCGTGCTTCCAAACAGGCAACCAACAGGTATATGCACAGTTGTATGCTGCCCTCATATAAATTTAGGCCGTATAAATACAAATGGGAACAGGCTGCCCAGGGAAGTGGTTGAATCACCATCCCTGGAGGTATTTAAAAGGCGTGTAGATGTGGTGCTTAGGGACATGGTTTAGTGGTGGGCTTGGCACTGTTAGGTTAACGGTTGGACTCGATGATCTTAAGGGTCTTTTCCAACTTAGATGATTCTATGATTCTATGAATGGAATTAATGTTTGATGGGATAAAATAATATACATTACCAATTGCCACTTTAATTGGTGGTCCTGTTGCAGCTGTGCCATTAGTTTGTCTTGGATCATAACATTTTTCTCTTTGAAGCATTGGCAAAGAAAATTCCAAAAGGCAAGACAAAAAGCCAATTCTGAGTCTTCAAAAGGTGTTGAAATTCTCATGGATCCAGATGACTGCTCTTTGTTTAGGATTCTTGGGAGAAAGTTACCCAGGCCTGCTTATTTTTCAGTGTTTATTTTTTAATTGCTTCTCTTCGACACTATCCTTAGCTAATCTTGGAAAAGGAAATATATCACCCTTGTTTTATGGTACAAAGACACACTTAGCTTTGTTCCAAATACAGAACAGAAACATGCTGAACACCTCTGCCTTCTCCTGCATGATTAACAATTTTGTCATCTGCCTTTTCTGATGTAATTGATATTCTTGCCACCTCTGTAACAACATTCACAAGAAGTAGGATTTCTTTTACTCCTGATCTGTATTAAAAGTCAATTGTCCTTCGTCCTATTGAACATAGAACTTTTCTGCCTATAATTTTAATTTCCCGTTACCTGGTTTTCTTAACTTCTGTTTTACATTTCGTGATTCCACATTTAATTACTGTTCTTTGCCATCTGTCTGCAGGGAAATTGGGTATATCTATATTACTAATACTTAAAAAAGACAAATGTGAGAAACTTAATAATAAATTCCTACATTTTGAAAATGTGTGAAATACATTGGCTGAAGGTAGTGTCTCTGTAGTTTAAATGTAAACCTTCATGATTTCTAATCTGTCCTGTAGTCAAAAAGAAGGGAATGAGTCAATGTTGTATTGCTTGCCATACAACTGCTTTTCATACCGTTTCAAAGAAGGTGAAATTTCTGGTGAAGTAGAAGATTTAAATTTGTGATGTGAATGTTGAAGTCCATTTTTACATGTGTAAAAACTACCTGTCTGAGGACACTTGCTGACTTGAGGCAGCAGATTAAAATCTAATGTTTATTAGTTCCTTCAGTGCCTTGCCCCTGAGAAGGCCACTGCCACCCTTGGGACAAAGATGCACTTGTTGATACATCTGCTACCATTTTT
>NW_010973199.1:75064-293178 GCF_000737465.1 Haliaeetus leucocephalus
GAATCATTTTAGCTGAGATTTTCCATAAGAATAATAAGTCTAATGTTATAAAAATATAATTTAATTATGGTTTCTTTAAGTTCTGTGCAAGTAAAAAGAGGCAAAGTATAGTGCTGCCAGCCCACCTCTAATAATACACAAAAGAGAAGCTGTTATGTCTGCTGCCATTTGTTGTCATAGTATAGGACACTTTTGTATTCGTTCCCGCTGTGCTTCACAAGGATTTCAGGCCCAGTTCTTATTTCTCACATCCTGGATTTTCTCCACTGAATTCAGAAGGATTTCCATTGCCATAAGAGAAATTTAAATAAGACCATTGCAGACACATCTATGCAGTTGTGGTCTTACTGTCCTACCGCTTTTTATGATTCCCATTGCATACTTTATTTTGCTGGAGCAAATGGGCCTTTTTTTCAGCCCTTTATACCCAGGACAAAGAGGTAACAGAACAAAGACTTATCAGCCTTGAGGGTCATATTTCTGAAAAATAGACTTAAATGAGCACAGTCAAATATCTTATACTTTGTTTCATTTTTAATTTCATTTTTCAAGTTATATTGTATTTCTCGCATATCTTTTTTATTTTTCTTCTGTTTTTTTTTGTCTGGGTCCATGGTTCTCCATAGTGCTGAACTTTGCACTTTGACAGGAAATAATAATCAGCGAAAGGATTATATAAAGAACAAACTCAATTCATTGCCCGTTCTGGTTTCAGGATTACACATTGGAGATAACAGAATGTCATAACACATTGAGATCTGCTTCATAACATCATACAAACTGGCATGATGTGCTTTAAGAGTGTGATAAAGAATCATAGAATGCATTAGAAGTGAACAGAAAAGCTTTCCTCTTAGACTAGTTGTCACTGTAATGAGTCTGTTCTTAACTTCAAACTTCTAAATGCCATATAATAGTGTTAGTAACAACGAATGCCATACTAAGTCCGAGAGCAAAACAGCTTTCATCATTTATGAAGATAGAAATTTCATCTCACAAGCAATGTCTGATACACTTGTGTATTAAACTGTATACATCTTAGCACTTAGTGTGCAGAAACGGGCAAAATATTGCTTACCACTTCCTTCATACAGAAAGTAGATGGCAGAAATCTGTCCTGTATTCAAAATCCACTATGTATGCCTTCAGTATGTCTTCATACCCTAACAGGATGAGTATTACAATTCTGATTGGACAACTGGACCTACAGACTATACTTACTACTTCAGGACTCTGTACTGCAAATGTAAACATTTATTAAATTGCCTTTGATTCTGATGATTCCTAGTGTGCCTGCTCCTATACCAACGGTGAACAGCTGCAACAGCGGCTGCATCAGCAAATAGGATACCTCCCTTCTAACCTCTCTGGAGATATCTGAGGGTGGAACAGTTGAACATTGTTTCCTCCTTGTTTTGGTGATGACATCTATTCTTCCCAAATATGTGATTGTGCATTGCCAAGAACAAAAACGGCTCTCCTACAACATTTTGTATGCAAGGTAGGGTTGCCTTCCCCCAAAGCTTTTGGCCTCGTTGTAAGACTCATTGGTTCTGGCAAAGTTTCTTCTGTATGAAAGGGGAAGGACAAGAGAGAAATAGTGTATTAAAACCTTCCAGTATAGTCTTGCTTACAGATTCCTGGAAGTATGACTTGTCCCAATGGTACTACATTATGAAAAAGAGGGGTTTGTGTCTTTCAGACACTGTGGAGTTTTTGAAACAATAGGGAATGCATAAAGGCCAAAGAGCATGGACATGGTGTGAAGACACAATAGTGCACAGACTTCTGGATGTTGGCTGGCTTCAGCTCTCCAGGTGCACCCTAAGATGTCTAGGCTGTGTGTGGATTTTCTCCGAAGGTCTTGTGCTCTGGGAAATCAGGAGAGGAGCCTCTTGCAGCTAGATGCTGAGGCAGTCAGGAAAGTTGGGAGTTGATAGCATCTGCTACAGAATGTACAGTTAAAGTACATGAAGTGCTAGGTTGGATGAGATTTTTTTTCATCCATCTTTCTTTTAGTATTTCTTCTATCTGCAGAACTAATACCCTTGCTGGAACTGTAGATCTTTCCTTGAACATGGACCAAAACAGGTTTTCCTAGAAGAAAACCTGTTTTCCCAATAAGCCTCAGTATGCCTGACTGCGCTGTGATTGAGTGCTCCTGTGGAAGGAGGTGCTCTTTTCCCTGTCCTGCCTACTTCTACCCACACCATTCAGTTGTATGCTCCCACTGCTTTCTTGCATTGATGTTGGTGCCCAGTAGAACCGTGGCTGATATATCCCTCTGTCATTATAGAACTGGACTAGCAAAGAAATAACCAAACTCAGTGCACTTACTTACACATACCTTGTCTGTCAAGCACCAAAGCTGATCAGGAACAGCAAGGTAAAGGCAGCACTGCAACAGCCAGTAATTAGATTTACTCAGGCTGCTGTAGAGCCACATTTTTGAATGTTGTTTAGTGGCAGCAAGAGATTATTTAAGTCAAAGCTACTGTGGTCCAGCCCTCCATTGTTGGCTGTATATTTTTACTTTTACCTTTGTGCTGGCACTCCTGCTTTTGCCCTGCACATCATGGGAGATGATCTCAGAAATGCACCTTTTCACTCTGTTGAAATCCCTTGTTGAGTTATGAAAACAGCCACTGTTCCTTTAGCTCTTTCCTAGCCATTTGTCTATCTTCCATTCCTCATCAAACCTTTTCTTTTTGGGAAACAGATTCTTCAGTGACTTGGCCCACTGCTGGTATGTGGAGCATTATGCAATTCTGGGACTCAGAATTATGTGGTAGCCAATTATTTAGGGGTTTCACTCCTTTATTGCAACTGCTTCATAAGTGCTTGGTCAGTAGCCATACTAAAAGGTGCCCCATATGGAAAATGTCTCAAGGCTTCAAATACTTACTGTGTCACAAAGTATTTCTTTTGGATTATCAAACGTGGGAGGAATTTGAAGAAATATGGAGGAATTTTCTATGGAATCGGAAAGGTAGTGTACCCCATCCTTCACTGTGGAACAGCTTTTAGTTTTCTCTGTGAGAGAACAACTCAAAACACCCTGTTTAGATCCCATAAATTAGTAAGAGGAAATCTGTTTGTCCAAACATCAAATTCCAACAACACTGCAGCATTTGCTTCCCAGGTTTTTAATTGTGCAGAAGCCAATGTGCTCTACTGTGTAGATAGAAACCAGTAAGCAGATAATGGCGGAAGGAACCACTGAACATACAAACCCAATCTCCTGCACTGCCTCTCGCCTCACTGGAGGAATTGGGACAGACTGGGTGTAGTAAACCACAATGAGTATTGGGGTAGTTATGACTAGCAGCCTCATATTTGGCTTAATATGAGCTTGGGCGGGGGGGGGGAAATGTATTTCTCTGTTAGTTAATGATGCTGTCTTTTTTTCTCAATACCCGCATCAGTAATCAAAAACTTGTATTAATTGACAATGCACTCAGTAAAAATCTCCAAGTTGCACTGGTTTGTCTATGACACCATGGCTGCAGGTAGGTGTATGCACTGCAAATAACTGTTGCAACTAAAGACACCCTGCTGTTTCTTCCTAGGTGCATACTATTGCCTTATAGTTTATCCTATCCTGGAGTTCTACTGGAAGTTTCCATGAGCACTTTCTACTTTCTTCTGACAAAATCAGCTGATTTATTTCAAATAGTTTATTTAACAATGTGAAGGGGTTTAGCTGATGTGGCTTGAAGCAGGCTAGGAAGCACTTCACCCAGTTCAGTGCAGAAGAATTGGTAAAGGAGCGCTGTCATGGAAAAGCGTTAATCCTGTTCTGCTAGTGACACCTGCGTTTTGTAAAGCAAACGAGGTTTCACTTTACCAACAGGAGACTGATTCTGTCCATTGCTACGGCACTCCATTTTGCAGAACTGTACATGTGGTAATCTCCAGTGGCAGCATGATGATGGATAGCTGGGAATCATTGTACCTTTGGCTGGCACAGGGTATATCTATTCTCATTTCTAGCTCTGTACTGCTGTGGATTGATAGCATCTGTCATGTCTACCTATGCCAGTTGAAAAACTTACTGCCTCTCTTCTGAATGCAACTAGCCTGTAGATCTGTGAGTATTCCCTTATCTATTTCAGGCAAAAGGGTTAGCAAGACCTACTATTTAAATCCATTAAGGCAAATTACCTATTTTGACCAAAATAGGCTAGGGACTCCTTATGTGTTTAAATGTGGAAGCGGCAGCCTGTTGCTCTGTACAACTAGATTACAAAGTAGGTTTAGACTGCTATCCTCTGTGGCTAGACTGCATCCAGTACCTAAAGCAAACTTCTTTAGAGCTACTTTTATTATTTTGACCAATTCATAGATACATTTTCTTTCCTCCTTTCAAGGTACCTGTGCTTCACTTACCATGTTCTCTGAGTCGTATTTTATTCTTTGCCTCCCTAGGCCTCTGGCCTCTTTGGAGATAGAAGACATGATCGTGTCTCTGAGTCACAGATTGCTGAAGGCTGGGAGAATGTACAGAAGTTATATACTCTATGTTTGCCCTGTTCGTATGCTCTTCCCGAGGCATCTGCTAATAGCCAGTGTTGGGAACTGGATAGTAGGCTAAAGAGATTTTATTTTTACCTGTTATGGCTGTTCTTATGGTTTGTTTCTATATGGCTCCAGGAAGACAGCAGCTACCCTTTGACTTTGCAGCTTATTGTTCAGTATGGAGATACTTTTCAGTTTTCTGGCCATGTGCAGTCAAGAAAGGGGAGAAGTTCCGAGAAATTTGTTAAAGTGTGAAGACAAATATTTGGTCTTTCCATTTATAGAAGGCATATAATGCAGCCAAAAATGAAAGGAAGGACAGTGAAAACAGGGAATGCAACGAAGAGCTAGGGTAGATGCTGTTCATTGATAGTGAAAAAGCAAAAGAACAAAGAATCTATTAATAAGGCAAGGCATGAACCGAGGAAGACACTATATGAAAGGGAAGCAGTAAGGACTGTAGTAGACAATACAGTAAAAGCAATACAAAATGTTTACATAAGTTTTTAAGAAAAAATAGAGATGGTAATTTCTGAAACATATCTGAAACTTTTGAAATTTTTAGCAAATAGAAACATTAAAGAAATGCATTTTGTAAATATTGTGAGTCCTCATTAAAAGGGCAGTGTTTTTATTGATGTACTAGTTCACTTGTTCAAAATGCTTCAGTCATCAAATCATGGAATTTAGAATTGTGGTGTTTTTGTGTACGTATACGTGCATGTGTGCATTTGTGGTTTGGTTGAAACTGGTATTTTTTCATTTGAATCAGACAGAGGTGGGGTCAGGGTGTTTTCTTTCAGGCATTTATTTATCATAGCTTACAGTTTGCTTTGTTGTTCAAATAGTATGTGACTCCACCCTTTCTTATTATTACCAAGCACGGATATAAGGCTGCTTGAGAGAGTTTCTAAGTTAACACTAATGAAGTCTGGTATCAAGTTGCTTTCTAATACTTTTAGGAGCAAGACTTTGGAGGGAAAGTGGTAAGCATTGCATCATGACTGCAAAAATCTATCTCTTTAGAAGGAAACATGTTGCAAGAAAATTCTTATACTAACCTGTTCCTTATTTATTTGGAAAGAAATTGTCCCCTTTCACTCCATTCCAAACTTTCTGTGTAGTTAGCCTGTGCGAGTCCAGGATTGCAACTGCTGTGTTTAAGAACGTGCGGCTTTCGTCTCCTGAAAGTATTTCAGAGGAATATGCAGACAGTAAGTGTAAGCATGCCTTCATCTTCCCCACAAACAGGCTACCAGAAGTGGTTGCTCATGCTGGAAGGAAATAGTGCTTTATGCTAAGGGTGTCACAAATCACACCCAATGTCTCCAATGCAAATGTAGAGCTCCAGGAAGCAATCTGTTTCCTTCTATTCCAGTAGTCCCTGCAGGGTGATGCAACTCTACTGTCTTTAGTGTAGAACAGCAGCTGCAGGCAAGGGTTAATTCCTGAAAATTATGGGTGAAAAGGAAAATCAACCCTGTTAACTACTTCTGTATATGAAACTGGGTCATAGCCCATACAAATTTGTTTGCTTGGACCTTGTCTATTATAGCGTTTCTAGATTTTCACAAGTCCTAAAATAGCAGGGAAGAGGGAGAGTGGGGTGGATGAAAATGAAGGTAAATTGTCAGTCTCCTTTGGAATGATGTCAGTATGCTTCCTGCTACTGAAATACATTTGTTACCTTTTTCAAGAGCAAAACTCAGTGGTAAACCTAAAAAAAAACCAAAACAAAACAAAAACATGTTCCATGTTTCACTGGTGGCTGCTGGAAATTAGTTTATTGTAGGGTTTGGTTGTGTTCCAGTGTAACAAACACAGAATGTCATCTGTCTCCTCTATTATAAACTTCTCCATCTCTCCTCAGTAGTGAAGTCACCTGTTCTTTTGCCAGATGTAGGTTTGCTCTCAGACTTAAAACAAAGATTCTTCAAAGTCAGTGTGTGTAGCACCCTAGCAGAGAGCACCATATCCAAAAGCAGAAGGAGCAGCTGTGCAACAGAGAGGATTCATCAGCGGTCAGGGAGGAACATTTCTCGTAGATGACTAATAGTAAGGGATGGGCAAACCTTGTGTTGTTTTGAGGTTTTGTGAACCTTGCGAACTGTACTTTTGGTTTCACAGCATTTGTGAACTGTTCCCTCTTCCACCTTGTCCTTCTCCCCATGGTATTTTTCAGGATGGGAGTTTTGTTGATGTTTTTTTCTTTTTTCCCTGTAAAAGAGAAATCCCTTTCTGTATGTATGAATGCTTGAACAATCTTTCCACTTCAGCAGGTTCTCAGCAAACTACTGGGTGTGAGCAGTTTCTGTCCATATCATCACCTCTTTTTCTCAGTATTTGCATTTTAATGATATTTTTTTCTCAGTATTAAAACACAACATGGGAAAGGGCCCTTCTGGGTCAGTATCAAGAGGAACTACAGCTTATTCTTTCCGTAGATCTATCTAGCTCCAGTTTTAAATGAGTTAAGTTTTTTCCCTTTACTCTTCCTTTAATCTAAATAATCTGATTTTGTATAATTCTATAGTATATTCTTTTACATTGTGTTTGTGTAATATTTGTCATCTCTGCTCCCTTTTTCTGTCACTCAACTGATCTTTGAAAGTACATGTCATAATCAGGACCCTCCTGGTTTCATTAAGTCTTTGCACCACTCAGTCAGGTCCTTGGGCTCCACAAAATTTTACAGGATTTTAGAATAGAAAACCATATTCCTTCTTCATTGTCTTCTGCAGGAATGAACATCCTCAGACTGACTATCAAAGAGATACTTTTATATTACTATGTCCTCATTTAAATCTCTGTTATACCATGGATGTATGTTACATGTTTAAAACAGGTTGATCTGTTGTGTATACTGCTACCACGTCACATTTGATGAATTGTAAGGAGAGAAACTTCCTCAGACATTACACTGGGGTGACCTGCAAGGTGACCTGAAAGGAAATAGTCAATAGTTTGGAAACTTTGTTTACTGAATTGCAGTTTGAATATCTTTATCTTATAAATGGAATGGAATTATTTTATTTTACTTTTTCTTTTCAGGATAGTATTTTGGTAGATTATTGCTGTGTTCTAAATTTTACCTTTAGTGGATGCCAATTATGTTAATGAATTCCAGCTGACCAATCAAAGAACAGTCCAAGCTATTTTCTGTTTGTCAAGTATACTAATTGAGATCACTATATGCAATTTAATTGTGTTGGTAAATACTCTAATGTTTCATTTCTAAACAGTTCATCTTTTAATGGAGGAGAAGGAGTGGGGGATTTAGTAATTTGCCAAAAATGAAGACATATTTTCTAATTACACAGATTATTCATTAGCATCAGTGCTTACAAAAAATCCCCTAAGGCACAAATATATATATATAAGTTTTAAAAAAGGAAGTAAAGCTTTATCTAAAATAGAACTTAAAACAGAAATTGAAGCCAACTTTGATGAGAGCTTCACACATTTTAAGCTGACTCTAGGGTACACAACAAATAGATGTGGAGTGTTGCAAAACTGAAATGGTAAAGCAACAGAGCACAGTCTGTATACTGCCAAGATACAGGAGAAGAATTGTCCAAAAGCCCTTGGTGCAATTATAATGAATTAAATATGCAAACTATGCTGTGTAGAATTTCTGCACTGTTTACTATCCTGCCATAAAAGGATTTCTCGATGGAGAAAGTGACTTTTACAAGAATTGTAGATTTGTAATAGGAACAAGCATCTTTGAGTATATAGCCTGAGAAAAATTGAGGCTCTTTAGTTGAATTCAGTTCTTTATGCAAGAATATCTTTTCATTTGCATTACTGCAACAAAATTAATATTAGGGCCACCGACAGAGATGTGATTTACTACAGGTAAAAGGATAGATTGGCAGATTTATATTCCCTAAGCACTTTCCCACAACAGCTCTTCTGATGACAAGCCAACCTAGCAAGTTTTGGCTTGCAGTTTCGGTGGTTTGCAAACTGTTTCATTTTGAAAGTATGGGAGTTACTCAACACCGGGGGCCAAATGATGATCTGTATTGTGCTGGAGTTACACTTGTGCTTCTCTGGTTACTATTTTTGAAAAACTGCTAATGTACACTGCTGCTCAGATCATGATCTGGTCCAGTTTCCTATACATCGTCGAAGGTGGTAGAAGAGAGAAAATGAAATTCATCTCATCTGTGGTAGGCCTTTGAATGTGTCTGTCATTTTTGCATTAAGTCTAGGGAATGCCTAGGGCACATACTTTATACGCCTACTGAACTGCCCTGTTAAGATGCATATCTCTGCACTGACTGTAGGAGCAGTCTGGTTACGTAACCACCTTAGACCAAAATCTTAACCTTTACACAGCTAGAGGGAAGGAGTCCCACTCTAGGGACATTGACTGGAAAAGGAGATTGTGTATTCTTCATCAATACCTTTGAAAGAAAAATGGTCCTTTACATTAGCAATGCTTTTGCTTGTAAAGGTGTTCATACTGGTTTTTTATAGCCTAGATTAATGTTAAAAGTTTGCTAAGCCTCAGAAGTCATTGTAATGTCATCCTGCAATACAAATTTTTAAAGAATGTTTTTTAGGGGAAAAAAAGTGCAAGAACATGAAATCTAGTGCAAATACCGCCCTCTGCTTTATGCTGACTCTTCCCAATCAAGAGCAGTAATTGAGTTGCATCATGGAAACTACTTTTATGGGTACCAGAAGTCAAGGAGCTGGTTTTTTCCAGGTGATTGCAATTGATTGACTTTGTTTTTCATGAAGTGTGAGCTCTGAGTGAAAATATTTATAAGGTCTTTCTGCTGCTCTTGGTGTCTAACATGGAATGACTTCATGCTACAGTCATTCTTCCAGTGAGGGTCAAACAAAGCCTGTTGGGTAAGTGAGGAAATGAAGAGCTACTGTAGGAAAAACTGCAAGAGCACGTCAAATGTAGGCTAGTCAAAGAAGATCTAAGAAAGGCTGGAATGTTTCTTATGAATATATCAAGGGACTAATTACCAGTAAGTGGGAAAAGAAAAAGGGTGGTCATGGCCCAAGATAAAAGTCACGAATCAGTTTAGACTGTGAATTTGAAAGTTTTCAAGAAAGAAATCATGCTCTGGGGCAGTCTTCTGGGGGAGCAAAAAATCCAACTGCTGTTAAAATGAGCTTGATCATTTTAAGAAAAAGATTATATAATGTTAGATAACAAGAAACTGCACTTGGTGACCTCAAAACAGTCTTTTGATAATAGATTTTGAAGGCCATAGAACACAGAGCACTCCTGCATTCTCTGCTTCTAGTCAAAGCCATTAATAATTATCAATATGTAGCTTAGGACACTTCCCTTCATGATAAAAAAGCATTGGAAACTGCTGATAATCTCCTTGGAATTCTGTAAGTGATGAAATGTTCTATGGTATGATGGAGAAAAAAAATTGATATTAAGGTCTTATCTAAAGTGGGAAAAATTGTTACCTATTTTTTGGCAGTTGTTCAACTGTAGGAGTAATACTGGTTGCACAAAAGATAGTGCCCATAAAACTGAAACACCCCCACTACTATACCCTTTAATTCAGAAAATATTCCTGTTTATGTTTTGGTTTTTAAAATTGCTTTTTGAACATTCAGGTTACCTCATTACTATGGCTTTGTTTTGTATCTGTGTTGTGTAGGACAGACATGGGATGATGTTGAAAGTCTTTAAAATGGTTTTGCACAAGTAAAGGATTCAGGTATAGCTGTAAACTAAGCTGTAGTTTAAAATAATGGCAGAATTTGGACTAATATGAAACACTTTAACTTCTAACTGTGCAGGAAGATTTGGGTACTTGTTCTAAAAATCACATGCATGCACGCACACACACTCAGAGATATGCTCTTAAGCTATCAAAATATTATCATTTAAGATTAAGAGTCAGACTTCAATCTGCAGGTGCAAGGGCACTTTGAGACTATAGCCTGTCCTTAATTCACCCTGTTGTTAGTAAGTAAGTGGCTCAATCTAAAACACATCCAGGCTTTCAGATAAGTCAAAATAGTGAACAGAGGTCTTAACAAAAGTCCTGTATATTTGAAAATGTTTTCATATGTTCATATGTTCGTGCCACAAGGTGTTATGTATGTACTTTGAAAGCAGACACCATACAGTGACCACACTTACAAGGATCACTAGAATCCTTTTGCCAGAGATTGGGCTAGCAATGTCTTAGCTAACTAGACTGTATAGCAAAGTCAGTCCAGTTTTGTTGTTTTTTTTCCCTACACTACATGTTATTATTAGCTATATGTGATAACTAATGACTGTGAAATGTTATTTAACCATTCCTGAGCATACTGAAGGTTTGCCTTTAAATGTGATAACCATGGCTACCATGGTTGTCCTTCTGCTTTAAACAGTGTCTCAATTGTGTACATGCTGTTCTCTCTATGTTGATACCATTCTTGGATCAACCAGATGCACTCTTTTGAATCTGGTTGTAATCGTTTAAACTGTTTTCCCCAGATGTCTGTCTCTCCTCTCTGCCAAAGATTGCCCTGTTCAAAAAATCAACAGAAAAAAGTGTTTGCCTGCTCCAAGACACTATCCCACAGCATTGGTAAAACCTGTGGTTATTAGAGACTCTGGATAAGAAGCTTGACTTTTTATTGGAGCTGGATTTATTCAGTGACTTTTATTTACTTCTTCCAAGTCTTTTTCAAAGACAGGAATCTCTCAGAAGGTGATAGGATAGTCAGTTTGGAAAGCAATGCCTAAAATCATTAAAGCAAGATTTAACATAAATTATCTGTTAAAGACCTTGAATGAAAAAAAAAAGAGAAAATATTTTGTCTACACTTTAATTATTTTATTAGTCTGTTATCTGTGTTAAATTTATCAGTATGTGAATGTTTGACATTTACTGGTAAAAGTACTCTCAAGGAAGGACTTTCAAAGATAATGTATACAAGTATCTGAGGAAACCCACGTCTTAAATTTGTGGTGTGTTTGTCTGATTGGAAAGGCAAAACAATCCCAAGATATTTATTTCATCCATTACAACTAAAGAACAGAAATAGCATTTTCAATAACTGAGTTTAATCATGGGCTAGTTCATGTTGGAAGGGGCCTCAGGAGTTCTGTAGTCCAACCTCCTGCTCAAAGCAGGGTTGACTTGAGGTTAGACCAGGTAGTTCAGGGCTTTATCCAGTTGGGTCCTGAAAACCTCCAAGGACAGACAGAGCCTGTATAGCATCTCTGGGCAGCCTGACTGTCCTCGTGGGGAAACAGTTTCTCCTTATATATAGTTGGAACTAATGCTTCTTGTCCTCCCACCATGTGCCATAGTGGGGAGTCTGGTTCTGTCTTCTCAATAACCTTCTTGTAGGTACTGGCAGGCTGCTATTAGCTCCCCCAAAGCCATCTCTTCTCCAGACTGGAGAAGCCCGGCTTCCTCAGCCTTTCCTCATGGGGCAAGTGCTTCAGCTCCCAAACATCTTCATGTCTCCCCACGGAACTCACTGCAGTTTATCAATCTCTGTCTTTTACTGGAGAGACCAAAACAGAGTGCAGTACTCTCACTGTGGTATAACGAGTATTGAGTAGAGGGGGATAATCCCTTTCCTCAGTTTACTGGCTATGTTCCTGTTACTACAGCCCAGAACGCTGCTGGTGGGCTTTTTTTTTTTTTCCTTTTTTTTTCTGCCTTTTTTTCCCCCGCCCCTGCTAGGTCACACTGCTTGCTCATGCTCAGCTTGTTTCATAAAGTTCCTCTTGGTTCCTACCTTCAGCAGGTCTAGGTCCCTCTGGATGGCAGCCTTGCCCTCAAGCATATCAACTGTTCCCCCCAACTTGGTGTCATCTGCAAACTTGACAAGAGTGCACTCTAGTGCCTTCTCCTTCTTCATTTTTCCCAGGATTAATTCTCTCACGTGAAAGCCCTAGCAGACTACAGTGACCAGGCACAGCAGAACTAGGTACTGCATGATAATCATCTCCCAAGTGCTTATCAATTTAACTGTCTTTTAGCTTTCATTTTTTTTTGTTAATACAATAAAAAGCTGAAATTTTATGCAAGACATGTGAGTTTCGTTAATATTCATGTGTTATGATCCTAGAATGAGCTTAAAAACCATAATATTTATCTGGTTTTAGACTTTTCTGTGTTGGCAACGTAAGTAATAGGTTAAGCAGCATAACACGAGACAAGTGCAGGATTGATGACGTATGAGATTTTTGTTGTCCCTTGCACAGTTGATGTGCAGCTATACAAACAAAGTTGCATTCACTGCTTTCAATTATGAGACTTAGATTGTCAGGTGATTCTGGGTACCAATGATTCTGAGTACCATAAGTTGGCAAAGGCCAGCTTCTGTCATGCTGAAAGATTTGTGGAACCACTGAACACTAGCCCTCTGAAATTCAGTTTATCTTACTGTGATCTCATGTGTACTCATCAATTTGTGTGACACATTTGATAGGAACTCAGAGGAGAGGAGATAACAGGAAAATAGCCTATTGACATGCAGTAGCATAGATACAATCAAGCAGGCTGACCTAAATGATGCTTCCACATACATCTCCAAAAATTACAGAGGTTTCACATAGGCCAAGATATAAAGAAAAAGCAAATTAATTGCACATCCATCAATATATGTCCTGGTTACTTTCTCATGAATGACAGGGGAATCATAACCAACTTTGATAACAGATACAGTAAATCAGTTAAATGATCAGTGTTTTAATCAGCATTTTGAGCTCAAAGTCTGCACAAAATTATGGTTCATCAAATTGGAAAGTGGAAATATGGAATTATTTGTTAAATCTGTCCCAGGCTGTCTGTTGGTACCAATCATTTTGTCAAAGCCTTGTCACCTTCAGTGAATATTACGTATAAAATGTAAGTTACATCTTCCAACCCCTATAGTGTAGTTCCGTGGTAGCACCTGTGGGATGTACAGCTCACTGGGTGAGGGAGAAAGTGATAGTGCAAGGTTTCACAAACCAGCTCGTTCTTCTGCCAGAAATCTGTGGTACTGGGTGTTGAGCGGCACTCTTCCTTCATGGGTATCAGGCACGAAGGAAGTCACGTAGAGACAGAACAATTCTTGTGCATTTATGGTTGCCACAGCCTTCACTGGGGTCTGAGCCATCCTTACCAAAATTAACCCATGGAATTCACTAAAGAAGTACGGAAGCAGTTTCTTTTAGCTGTTGACCTGTCTAATGTGTTCAGTTGGAACCACAGAAGATATAACTGCAGCCTCGCTTGTCATTTTTCTTACTTTTTTCATGATGTATGCTATATTACAGCTGCTCCTGTTCATCTGTTCTCCACTCCAACAATTCATTTTCAGGCACAGCAGAACAGGTGGGGAGGTGGTATTAGAGATGGACTCCAAACAGGATGATGTGAATTAAAGCACTAATGTATGATTCTGCAACACATAGATGGGATGGGGAGGGGTGGGGTGTAAAAATAAAAATGTGTGGACTTAATGGGTCAGAAAGAACCTGTGTAATCATTTAAGTGTCCTCTTTGAAACACATACCAAAGAATGCTGCTTGATAATTTATGCTCTATACCTGTGTTTTCCAGCAGAGTTTTGATATGACTTTTGGTGTTAGAAAAATTAAGGGTATCATTAGACTAAATTTTAAAGAGACATGGGAAGGAGGTTTTAAAGGGCTGCATTGACAAGTCTAGCAACTTGTATGTAAGAGTTTTCACTACTGTATTCTGTAACCAGTCTCCAAGATTAAACATTGACTGATTAAACATTGACTGACAACAGAAAGGGTGATGTGGAACTCACTGATGTTACCATCAACTCCAAGAGGCTTTTCTTCGGACTCACTGTGACCAGCATTCTGAATGAGTGAGGTAGAATTTTCTTCTTAACCCTGAAGTTAAATGTTTCCCATTTAATCAACATTTTTCTTGTCATGTAAGAAGATGGCTTAAAGCAAACAAAATCACCTCTGGTATATTCAGAGCTTGAGCATTTTCTTAATTAGAGTGCTGTATTTCAGCAACAGCCCTGGAACCTTGTCAGGGTCCCCTGCTGAGATGTGCATGAGGTACATGTGATTTACAATAATATCTTAGCAAAAACATTTCTATGAAATGATAAATTACTGCATATTTATTCTGCTTAAAAATTATGTCCTTTGACAGTCCTCTGTAGGAAATGTCTCAGCAAGAAGCAGAAACACGGTCGTGAAAAATGGAATATAGTTTCAAACCAAAGCAGAGCAATTTTTTTCAGTCTCAACACTAAAGAGGTAAGCTGTAGTAGGTGTTAAACCCTTTGTGAGCAGCACACATTAACCATTGCAACACCCAGTTGCTGTTATTGCTGTGTGAGTATAACATGCCTACAGCAGTCAGTAGGGCCTACCTTGTGTACAGATCCTGCAGCTAGACCACCAAAAGGTATTAAAAATGGGCCAGAGTGATGCAAGTAATAAAGCCTCTGATCTACATCTTTGATGGTGTCAAGTGACTGGAACAAAAGATGCTCTCATCTGGCTCTATGAAGAGTTAGATTACTCTTCCTATGGCCAACTTTAATTGTTCAGCAGGCCTAAAGCCTCAAACTTTCTAGAAAAATGGAAGTGGGCGTTGGGTGATTTCAGAGGGACAACTGAGTGAGTGTCATTTAAAGGCTGACACTCCCCCCTGCCCAAATCCATCCCTGATATACAGGAGTTGTGAGCAAGACGAGCTGCTTTGTCTGCCAAAGATACTGTTAGTTTGTCACTGAGACTTTCATAAAGGGGCAAATAGCGGTTTTTAACTTTTGGGGAACCCATAGCTAGTATTTCAAAATTGCTGGCAAATACTTGCACAAGCTCCCAAAGGGAAAATCATCCAGGGTCTTGATGCTGCTAAACATAGGAATTTAGGGTTTGGTCTTCACAGCAGAGAAAGGAGGAACTTAATCCTAGGAGACTATGGGATATAGGAAATCACACACCAAGTGACCCTGAAAACGTAGCTGTGCTGGTACACATAATAGCCTTTACCCCGCGGGGCCACCTTATGGGTCTTCGTTTCTAATAGCAGAAGGAGTCTTAACACATGGCATGAAGAAAGGGCCCTTCCACTTTTCAGCTGTGCCTTTTGCCAAATGAGATGAACTTCGCTCCCTCATCTAAAAAAAGAAGCAGAGCCAAAAGGTAAAGAGTGAGTGAATTCCTTGAGATCAACTGTTTGAAGCCAATGACAAAGACTAATCCAGGAACCCAAATCTCCTGACCTCCTGACTGCTGTCCTATACATGATGCTGCCTGACATCATCCCTTCATTTTGTTTGTTTTCAAAGATCACTCTTTCAGCTTTGCAATGTAACAGGCTGTTAATAGATATTTGCTTTTGTATCAGTGACTGAGGGAAACATAAGGGTGTAGTACTGAGGCAGTTGGTCTGTTTATAAAATGTCAGAGTGCAAGACCTGGGGAGATAGTAGGCGTTGCAGATGCACTATCTAAAAAAGATAAAAAATGACCTACCAGCTATTTATCTGAGGCCTTCGGGGTAGTAACGTACCACTTGTGAAAATTCTTCTGCCCCCTAAATCCCATTTTAAATAGTCAACCTATCCATATGTCCCTGAGCTTGGTGATAATACTCTTGGGTGCACTGACAATGATTGCTGAAGTCAGAAATGATCAACATATCCAATATGCCACTTAGAGCAGCAGCAGATGTTTCTGGCTTTCAAATGGTAAGGGAATTACTGACTAGAAAACCTGGATTGTGGGTTGTTTTTTGGTTTTACCCCTTTTTTCCCATTCTGTAGTGGAGATTAAGATTTTTTTTCTCAGATATTTATTGCTTCATATTTGATTTGATTTGGCTACCTTAGAACAACTCTTTACCATACATTATCACAGGGTTATTGGTTCCCCACACAGGGAACTTGGTTGATCCAGAGGCAGAGCAGAGGGAAGATGTAGTAAACTGTCCTCTTCAGTCTGTGATACAATCTCGAGCCTTGTGATTCCCAGAGCTGGGCTTACACTTTCATGGAGTCTCTTCTGTGGTACAAACCTTTCCACTAATGGTATGCAAGTTGAGACAATAAGACAGAATTCCTCTTGGAATTATCCAAAATCTCTGGTACAATCTGAACGAGGTGCTTTCCAATATACAGAGAACACACAGTGTGCAGAAGTGAAAAGCATGACTCATCCCACTGTTTTCCCTTGGCGTGAAAGATTCATGCAATGTACGGTGCAGTAGTCCCTGTGTGATGTACTTTGCTGCATTTCCCATATTCTGTTCTGTCTGAGTTAGGTAGAAACTTGATACCTGAAACATGCTACTCAATATTGGAGCACATGATATCCTTCTATGGAAGTCTTTACGGAAGCATGAGCATAGCTCATAGGAAGGTACTTTACATATGACAGCATTTCCCTCATTTAGGATTTGTGGGAGGAAGAAGGGCTTTCAGCTTGGCTTCACAAGGCTCTAGACAAGATGGCACTAGGAAGTTCGAATATAATTCAAAAATTATTTCCATAACTTTCACAGAAACCCCCATACATCTCCACAGGGCTTCAACCTAATTACTATTGTCTCTTTTTTTTATGCTTAGTTACTGAACGCTTGTAAGAAATTACCTGTTAAACAGTTTCCAAACTCCTGCCAAATTAACTCCAACTGAAGATAAGGATTTCTGTGATACTGTTCAATTGATGACACTTTTGCTGAATGCAGAATCTATGTTTGATTATCCTCTGATATCACAACACAAATACCATGTAAGCAAAAAGAGAATCAGGTCATAATACATAAAAACATAATAAAAATTTTACAAAATGAAAATTACCTTCTTTCTTTCTTTCTTTCTTTCTGGGCAGAGGAGTATGTAAATACTATAAGAAATATAAGTGTGCTACTGAGTCAAACACATTATTTTTCCCAGGATTTGTTATTTGCATTAAAGTATAACATATTACTAATGCTACATAAGTCATTAGTTCAGTTTCTCCATTCACATAAATCCCAAGAGATTAGAGTAAAATCTCACAGCTGTCCACTAAACAGCAGGAAACATATGGTTGCAGAAATGTAGTTATATTTTGATAAGTTTATTTTTTAAAGACACTGAAATTAAAATGATTCTATTGGATGTATTCCCATTTTATACACAAATACTTTTCCTTTGCTTAAAGTGCCTATACAGTAGAATCTTCCTGCTATGACATCCTGAATTTTGTGAACAAAGTTGACAGTCAAGAAAATTACTGTGTAGTGACTAAGTAGCTTCTGTCCATCCTGATTTATTTCTGAAACATGAGAAAAACATCACAGATGCATGCGACATTGTTCATAGAACATACATATGCATTTAAGTCACTTACCTTATATGTTTTAGTGATGTAATTGTGAAATATGTTCTTTTTACATTCTTAATTATGGAGCAGAACAGATGGCAAAGACTTAGTTCAAAGTAATGTATATCCATTAAAATAAACGATGTTGCCAACCATTCATCAGTGATAGAAGAGTTTACTACTTCCTTGGAATATAATTAGGCACTACTCTGGACTGCAAAAAATGTTAATTATTTCAAAGTTTATTTTCTGTAGTAATTTATAGTCAAAATTAGTTAGAAAACTGTTTGAAAGCTTGCATTATCAGGTGCAACACATTTAACATGGGTTTGTCATTTGACAGCATGAGATAGTTCTCAGGGAATGTAACTCTGAGCAAGGACTATGAGTGACATTTGTTTTGGCTCTGTGCATGACTCACTGTGTTTACACCATCATAAGTAATTGAAAGCTAAACTAGCCCTTTGAGCAACAGGTTGCAGGAAGGATGTGTACTAGGATGGACTCTCAGAAAAAGACCCTGAACAGTCCAGTCCCGAGGCAGTCGTGGGAAGGATCCCTGCTGTACCTGTTGGAAGGGCAGAGTTCCCAGTACTGGCAGGCTAGCACATTTTGCTAAGTGCTGGGGAGTGGTGTGCTGGTCTACGAGTCTTCCAAATCACAGTTTATGTAGCACAGCTGACTCTGATCAGCATTCGCAGTCCCTAGGCAAAGTGCCTTGCTGCTGTGGTGTTCCTGTTTAAGAGAGCAACAAGCAGTTCAGGCGACATGCTGTGCAGGGATGCCAAACCCTTGGAGGTAAGTATGTGCCTCTGAAAAGTGATCCAGGAGCCCTGAGAAAAATGCCAATCGCTTTAACTTTATAAACAGCTGTGTTTTGGCAGGTCGGTAAAGATAATTTCCTTCCTTCATTTCTTGACATTAGATGCTGTAGCAGACATTTAAATTTAATTTAAGTGCCTTACAGCTCAATATTTTCTTAAAGCGCACGACATCAAGGATTTTACCTGGCTCTTCCACTGAGGCAAAAGGCTAAAAGGAAGCCCCTAAGCCTGAGGCTACCGCCACAGTAGCAAATTAAACAGTCCCGGGAATTTTCCCAGGACCTAGAACTCAAATTTTCTATGTCATTAAATTGCTAGTACAGTCCCCGGCATGGTTTTGGCTTGAGCTAAATAGCATTTTCCTAAGCGATTCCTGGGCACAGGGCAGAAATTTGCATGGGGCAGTCAGACTGTTCGCAGCAGGCAGTTTGCATGCAGCCATCTTCTTGTGGGCACTGGGAGAAGTTGCTGGTCTCTTGGCC
Source organism: Haliaeetus leucocephalus (assembly GCF_000737465.1). NCBI lineage: Eukaryota > Metazoa > Chordata > Aves > Accipitriformes > Accipitridae > Haliaeetus > Haliaeetus leucocephalus. Next base: position 94,186 of record NW_010973199.1, read on the forward strand.
ATGGTCTGCCAGCTGCCTTCAGTGCCAAAGAAAGGTTTCTGTATATCTACTTTGCTTGTATAGATAGCTAAGTTAGATTAGTTAGCCTTAGTTACCAAATTGCAGAGGACAAAAAAGAAAAAATTTGAACTTTAGATAAACAAGAGGATAATTTGTTGACATTTATAATAGACAGCGATCTGTGAGAGCTCCTATCAGAAGCTCTGTTCAGGGGCAGCACAGCAACCTACCACTTTCCATTGCCTCCAAATGCACGCAATAACCAGCTTGTACATGTTCATAGTGAAGCTACTTGTGATCCTAGGGCCTTCACCACAAGTTGTAGTTTGCACTCAGACCCTGTATATTTGGTATAAACAGTCTTCACTTAAATACACATCTGAAATAATCTGCAGATAACAATTATTTTTTCCAAGCTGGCTGTCCATATGCACGGCTGGAACTAATGAACAGGCTTGAATACGAGACTGTCTATGACGTGATTATAAACAGATCCTTCTGTATTTAAAATACATCCTGAGTATAACTATCATTTTCTGTACTCTGGCAATGATTTAGACATTGTACATCACTAGCTCCCTGAACTTTATATAATTATTGCTTTGTGGAACGACTGTTGGGATATTTTCTTGGGTTATGGGATATTTTTGATCAACCTGTGGTGATATTTGCTCTGCCTTAACAATACGAAGGCACCTTGTCTTTGCAAAATATCACTGCAGGAATTATAAATCATCTGTCTAAAAGGAACTAATTACTGAAATGAATCAAAGCCCTTTCTGCTAATGCAGTGCTAGTGTAAATCCTCCACCAACTGTAATCAGGAAGATTTTTGCCATGCATTTCAGTGCTTGAAGGATCAGGCCTTAAGTAAAAACCAATAATAATAATAATCCATGGTTTTCATTCTTCAATTGCTTATTAATTATAGACAAGAGGCGTAATAGACATGAGGCAAAGTCGTTGGGTTTAATGTGACAGCTAGTCATTATTGAGAGATCTGTTCTTATGTGTGTCCAGAATTCCACAGAAGCTGGTGGAGAGTTCTGAAAGAAGTTCCCACAGCTTTCAGGGTTGGTTGTTCTTAATAAGCAAAAATAAATACAATACAATAGAATACAAAGGAATGCAATGCAATGCAAAACAACGCAGTGCAATGCAGTGTAATGCAATGCAATGCAATATGATGCAATACGATATGGTACAATACAATACAATGCAAGACAAGACAATACAAACCTTAGGCCACGTAAGTTTCTATTTGATCACTCTGCTGGTATTGCTGAATTGGTGGGAGTGTTTTCTATACTGTCTTGGGTGTTTCTCTTGATTCAAACTGGCTAGAGAAATGCTTTAGAAAACTAACTCTGAAAAGATTTTCTTAACATAGGAAATTTAATGCCACTCAGATAGTGTAAGTCTCCCAGATCTGCATGTGAATCTTCCCCTCTTTCATGTGCAAAACTGAACTCAGCAGCTTCTAGAAAACCTCTTTCTTCCCATTCTTGGTCTCTGCAGATGCCTCCTGGAGAGCAGTCTGACTCTTTTCTGTAGGCTGATGATCCATGTTATGCAGGCATATAATTGAGCTATATATAATTTCCTATGTGATATATGTATAATTTCTTATCCTGCTATCCAGGTTTGGAGCAGAAAAGTTAAAATACTTCCCAGCAAAGGTGGTTGGTTTTTGTTCATTTCATTTTTCTGGACAGTTTGGCACTGGGGAAGTCTTGACAGGTTGGTATTGTAAAAAGCTTGCATGGATCCAGAGCTGCAGCTTGAGGAAGAAGAGTCTATTCCCACAAAGGAATAAGCCTTATTCCCACCAAAAATGCTGTGGGAACAAAAATATAAGGAGGTCAACAAGAGAATTCTTATGACAGAGTCCTTCTTTGACTCCCCTTCCATTGCTTTTTATTCAGGAAGGATGATGGAACAAAATCAGGTATGGATCATGCATCCCCATGACATGTTGTATGTCCAGAAAGTCTCTTTACCAGGTCTCTTTAATACTTGACATATATCTATCTATCTATCTCACATACCCCACAGCCAGTGATTATGCTTTACCTCTGGAACAGTTACTGGTTTTGATTAGATGCATCTGTTCATTTCTTCTTTGCTTTTAGTACTTCTTTCCACACTTCAGGAATGCCAAAGAACTTTGGCTACTTTGGTCACTCCTTTCTCAGAGGAGTGTGCTCACTGAAAGGTGAATTTGTCATACATAAGGGCAGAAGTTTATTGCAAGGTGGAAAGAGGAAATTTATAGTACTGCCTGCATCACAACAGTCACTGTTTTGCGCAATACTTTCTTAGAAAACTCTTTGGAAGAAGAATTGCAGAAATGCTAGACAAAAAGTTTCAAAACTTTATTCATTTTTCTGTTCTGTTATTGTCATATCTGAGCTGTTCTGTATTATCTGGTGTATCTAACAAACTGCTCGGATAGCTCCTGACCTATGTACACGGATTCTCAATGGACAGCCCTCATGCAGACAACAAATGCCACCTGCCTTGCTTGCAGCTTGTGTGATTTGGTATGATGTTTGTCTTTATGCTTTGTGTCCTAATTCCTAAATACAAAGGGGGAAATCTTAGCATTCAAAGGTAACTGTGGTTCCCAGAAATATAGTTTGTACTGAGATTTCTATCAAGCCAGCCAGAAAAATCAGATGGATGTGGGTTAAAAAGGAGTAAAATATGCAGAAAGATCATTAAAAATGCACCATGGCAAATAGTGTCACCAAGAAATGCACTGCACAACTGAAATTAATTACAGCTTATATTGATTTTAATGGCAAAAGAACATATTGACTAACAAACAAGAGGAGAACACTGTCTTGAAACACATTTTTCAGATATTACTGTGAAATACAACAAGGTGAAGAAAATATTAGATTAACTTTGGTGTCTGTTTACATTCAGACTGTGTGAGTCAAACTGTGACCTACAAGACTAGAGATAGCAGATGGTTCACTATGTCAATAAAGGACCACAGTGACTTTTACTTCTAGACTGTGAGAGAAGTATTCAAGGTGCTGCCACCAAGATTTCTTCAACTCTGATATGATTTGGTGATTTCAGGTGGTTTCTTTCAGAAGAGAGTTTATGTGTGACCAGAATCTTACCATAACTACACTTGAAAAGTAAGACATATTTCAGGTGTGTTAAAATAAAATAAAACTAACCCTCTCCCCGGGAAAAGAATCTTTCCTAAATACCATCTTTTTTAGCCCCAAATCTCATTCTCAGCAGAAGTAAGATTCCTACCATGATTTCTTCCATGCTCCCAGGAGAAGCTCTGCTTTTTAGAATCTGAGTCAAACTGGCTCTGAAATTTAATGATCCTGTCATGTTTAAGCAGCTCGCATTGTTGTTTCCAATGTACCCTTATATGGAAAGAGGGTTTGATTTCCTTGAACTGTCACTTTTCACCTTTCAGTGAGCACACTCCTCTGAGAAAGGAGTGACCAAAGTAGCCAAAGTTCTTTGGCATTCCTGAAGTGTGGAAAGAAGTACTAAAAGCAAAGAAGAAATGAACAGATGCATCTAATCAAAACCAGTAACTGTTCCAGAGGTAAAGCATAATCACTGGCTGTGGGGTATGTGAGATAGATAGATAGATATATGTCAAGTATTAAAGAGACCTGGTAAAGAGACTTTCTGGACATACAACATGTCATGGGGATGCATGATCCATCATGCATTATATTAACATGATCCATCCAGCATTGTATTAACTTAAAGAAGATGACAAGAAATATTATGAACTTGTAGATATATTCTGTGACTGATAGGGTAAAAGTGAAAGATTAAAACAATTAGTAAAATCATCTGAAGTCTGAAACATGAAACTGTACTTTTTGTAGCATATAGGAAAGCTTCATTTGCTTTAATTGTGGTGTTATAGAGTTTTGTTTTTACCATGCAAACTTCTGGGCTAATATGATGTCACAGAATAGTTGAGGTTGGCAGGGACCTCTGGAGCTCAGGTTGTCCAAACCCCCTGCTGAAGTAGGGTCACTCAGAGTCAGTTGCCCAGGTCCCTGTCCAGACATCTTCTGAATATCTGCAGGGATGGAGTCTCCACAACCTCTCTGGGCAACTTGTGATATATATAGTAACAGTGGTTGACGTGTAGCGAGTATTAAACTACTTGCTACCTGGTTGTTTATGAGCAAATGAGATGAGGAGAACCTAACAGGCTGCTGTAAGAGAAGCCAAAGGAGCAGCAAGCATAACGCCAGGCACTGGTACAAAAAGCCCCAACAAACCAACCGATCATATCTCTGTTGTACATAGGTATTATTTAGACTTTTACCCCTGTGCCATTTTGGTGTTTATGACTTTTTCCTGATTTAGTGGTAGTTTACTACGGTCCATAATTTTGTACTCCCCACTTCCTCACAGGCATGGATTTTGAAGGATGGTACCCTCTGTCTCTTAATGCTTTGAAAAATTCTACCTCTCCTTTATGGTTATCATTCACATACTTGGTGAGTGTGAGGATCACTTATGTTTAATTTATTCTTCTTATGTTGGCGTGGTCTGATATTCTCAGCATTTTGTCATTTCGGAGAGGGGGATTTGCTCCCCTCCATTAAGAGAATGGAGCTGTTGAGCCAATGTTTGCTACCAACCATAAACTAAGTTGGATTACATGTTTTGTCCTCTGGTTTTGCAGTAAAAAATATAGTCACTGTTTTGTTTAAGATGGCATCAAAAAATATGTTTTTTCCTCTAGGTTGTTTAACAGAAACTCTACTTATAGTTTTTTGGTTTGTTTTTTTTTTTTTTTAATATATTATCAGTATAATGCATATTGCTAAAAGGAAACATTTTATATTATTTGTTATAAATTTATCTTATTTTAGTATAATACCCAATTTTAGAAGTATTTATGTCTACATTTTCAACATTCCTGTGATCATTTAGAGCAGATAAAATATTGCACCTATGAAATATTTATTGAAATTGATGAGAATTCTAGATTATTTTTTTTTAATGGCTATTAAACTAACACTGTAATTTTTTTCTGCATATCTCTAAGAACTGAGCATATATGCTGAGGAATCTCAGTGCCCTTTACATGGAATTAAATTCATCCCTTGCATAACTGAGTTGAATCATGCACAATGAACTATGCCACACATGGAAAACAGAGGTACTAAAATTCTCAAGTAAGTGTGATTCTGTAGATGAGCAAACAAAGCTCAATATAAAAAGAAGAAGAAGAAAAAAGAAACTTCTTCCCAAATGAAAATAAGTTAAAGGCTTTAAAAATCAGGAAAGAAAATCTCTGTACATAAAGGGATTGCCTCTTTGTCTATTGACTCAGCATGCCTGATCAGTAGTAGCACAAATATTTGATATTTTGTCAATTTAAAATCAAATGGAAAAAAAGGTAAAGAAAGTGCCTTAAATAACTCAGAAATGGCAAAAGACCTGAAACAACTCTTTGGTTAAAAAAACCTCTAAACCACAAAGCGAATCACAATGTTTCTCTCCCATCCCATTTTACACATACCTATAGATATCGACTGCTGATGCTATTAGACTTTGTGCTGACTCTGTGTCTGCAGTAGGAATATTGACAGGCAGCACCGTATCAGCAGTCTCAAATTACATACAGACAACTATAAAAATGAATGCCTACTCTTAGGTGCAAGTTTGTGTATTATGGGAAGACTGTAACATGAAGGGTACGTGACCTTATGGATAAATTTGATACAGTTTTGTAGTCTCACTGTGTGGACTTGCACTCTAAAAGGAAAATTGGAAGCAAGTTTGACAGTGCATGCTGATAATGATTCACTTTACGTGAAACACCTGGTCCAACTCAGAGAAGACTAGTATTCAGATTAATCTAGCATGAAGAGGGATCAAGCTATCTCTTAGTGTGCACGGTATTTAGCGAGGAATAAACAAAGCTAAAGACTAGCAGGTTCTTAAGAGTTTCTCAATCTATTTAAATAAAATAAAGACCACACTGAAGTGCCATGAGTAATCTTAAACACCCAATGCCTAATCCAGAGCCTACTGAATTTAATGGAAAGATATTATTTGCTGCCAGTGGGCTTGAAAACAGTTCCTTGAAATGATTAAGCCAAATCTGACTGTTTTATTCCCTCTGCTGTATGACCAGGCCCAATTTTGTATTCTTCGATATCTAACAATGTTATTAGAAAATCTGTTCATGGAAGTTCCAGTGCCTAACAAATGAAAACAAAAGGGCAAATTCAGTCATGATGTAAAGAGAACTGAGAGATGACGGAAGGCAGAGATCAGAACAGCTATGTGAAAAAGAAGTTCACATCACATCAGATGTTGCTGCGGGGGGATGATGGCCAAAGAATTTCCATGCCCCTTAGTGAATTTATATTAAATGAAAAACACTGACCTTAAGTATGCTTCATGGCGGGGAATGAAGGGTGAGGACTCTCAGGACTAGTATGCTTTTGATGAATGTAGTTGGTTGTACTTCGACTGTAGCTTGGGCTCAAGGGCTAAGTCTGCACTGTACTTGAACTAGTCCCATGGGCTGGCTAGTCCCATAGGTGCCCTAAACTGTGATATGCTCTCAAGATCTGCCTCTGCATATCAATATTTGCAAATCCCACATGCCTGAAAAGGTGGAAGCCCTTCCAGGCTGGACATCAGCTGTCTTGTCTGCACAGCATGGTCGGACAGCATTGCTTAGTTTGACAATACGTGAAAGTGAAATGAACAGCATATAACTGCAGGAAAGAAGTTTCCCCTTTAATACCTGACATGTTCTAAACCCAGTCCAGAGAATATACTTGATAAAACCAGGATAGACGAGATGAAAATGATCTAGAGTCTAGTCTTGAGCCTGCTATTAAAATACGGAGCTAAACTTGAGACACCTTCTGGTGTAGTGAATTGAGCCTTTCTCATGTCCCACCTTTCTAGGCTTCATGAACAGCAGGTGGATCTATGTTAAAGTGCTGGAGATAATCAGTGCCTTGTCCCCCTCTCAAGGCCCTGGAGTTCTCCAACAGCATCAGTCTGCAAGCGGGGGCTTAGATGTACCTCATCTGAGCAATACACAGCTCTGAACTCAAGAGAAGGTTTGGAACGGTGCTTGGACAAATTGTGAACTATTAATTGGATTTTGGCAAAAATATTTAAAGGTTTGTAATAACTGATACACTTATTTTTTAATAAATAGTAATTTTAATTACATACTGGACATACTGGAGATAGTCCAGCAAAGGGCCACAAAGATGATTATGGGACTGGAACATCTCTTCTATGAGGAGAGGCTGTGAGACCTGAGACTGTTTAGCCTGGAGAAGGTTCGGGTGAAATCCTATCAATGTGTGTAAATACCTGAAGGGAGAGTGTAAAGAAGATGGAGCCAGGCTCATTTCAGTGGTGCCTGGCGGCAGAACAAGAGGCAATGGGCGCAAATTGAAACACAGGAGGCTCTGTCTGAACATCAGGAAACACTTTTTTATGGTGAGGGGGACCGAGCAGTGGCACAGGTTGCCCAAGGAGGTTGCAGTCTCCATCCTTGGAGATATTCAAAAGCTGCCTGGACAGGTCCTGGGCAACAGGCTGTAGGTGGCCCTGCTTGAGCAGGGGGGTTGGACGCGATGATCTCCAGAGGTCCCTGCCAACCTCAACCACTCTGTCGTTCTGTGATTCTGAATACATGGGAGTGATTCTGCTCATGCTTATATTGCAATGTCACTGTGGAAATAAAGAAGTGTGAGTTCATAGTCTTCTCCTCCATATTATTCTCCTTTAAATGCACATACAAAAATAAAAGATAAGGATGCATTATTTAACAATGGTAGTTCCAGAATTTAAGTATTAGTTTCTAGTGGAATCAGAAAGGCAGAACTAAACTCATTATAAATGAATCAACTCAGTTACATTGTTCTCCATCTATATTCATGTCTTTGGAAGAATCTGTTTCTGCTATTGTTTCACTGTTTCATTGTTTCATTTATCTCATCTGTTTCTACCCCATTTGGAAGTGTAGGAAGAATAGTGGATTACTCTGTAGAATTGTTTAGCTGACAATAGGGGTAAGGCTTGTCTTTTATTTAGTCCTGGTGCGTTTCTAAATTTTCACGTGCCCTGTCAGTTGTTTTTTTTTTTAAATTACATTTCTCAGGAAAATGTTATACTAAAATGACTGAATTCCACAAGACAGTAAACTGAATGATTGAGCTGAATGAACAAAGAAGCAAATTATATAGTAGGTTAATGACACTCCCAAAAACTTGGTGAAAAGCTAAAGCAGGAGTGGAATACTAATCAGAAGCTGCTCTCTAACCAACAATTATATATGCTTGTGAAAAAGACTACTTTTACATTACATTAAATCCCTTTTTTTCCCAGTAGCAGTAGCAATGACGTCTTAACGTTTAATTCTTACTAAGCAAGAGAAATACTTGATCCATAATAAACCATTATTGAGCGTAAAGGAACTAAATACAGAATGTATTTCATGCAGCAAGCACTACTGTATCTAAGAGGCCCTGAATATGAATCCGTGCTTACACAAGGGTGTGGCTGTATATGGCAATTTGAGGCAATTTGGCATTTCCCTCCGTGTCAATAGTGTACTGCTTGTTTCCAGCAGACAAATGTCTGTGCTGCAGAAACCACCATAACATCTTGCAGTAAGTGACCCCCTTGTTGGCAGTGGCAGCAGAGCACAAGAAGGGAATGAACGTGGAGATAATTACCCTGGCTCCACAGAGGTTGGGCCTGGGAAATGTTTGTGGGGGTAGTGTCTGCTGGAGCTGACTGGGCTTTAGCTAACATAAAGATTTCATACAGAAGACTTCTACCACTAAAGTTATCTTTCTGGTCCCTTTCAAGAAATCTGAAGTAACCTATTTATTTTTTAACAGTGCACTGGTCAGAGATGTTACAGTGCTGGTGCTATACTAGAGGCTATGGGCGTTCTTATTAAAAGGTTTAACTGCTGCAAAGTCAGCTTGGAGGTATCGTAGCCTTCTCACTTGTGAATAACACAGCCACTTCTGGAAAGAAACAAAGAAAATTCCATTTAACACCTTTAACTGACGGAGCCCCAGAAACCCCTGTGCCAGTCACAGCACACACTTGGAGCAGGAGACAGAGTTTCCCCTGTTAGGAAAGACAGGCAAAAGATGGTGGGGGGAAAATAAGGCAGTAGGAAGTGAAGTGATTTGCTGAAGATCACCCAGGGTATTTATTGGAGAGCTGAGATGAAAGCAAGGTTCTGCTGACTACTACTTTAGTCTCATAGCCACTAGATTATGGGATTTTCATGCACTTCCCACAATGGTATCATGTTAATGCTCTGCATATTCTTCCCTAACAAATTCCCTATGTGTCATGGTTAGTGAACACAGAATGACAATATTAACAGGTTACAGATTAGATCCAAATTCCACCACTGTGAGTGTATCCCAAAAAACTTTAGATGGAGCTTATAATAAACTAAAAGCGACTGCAACTCTGCATGTCATTTAATAGATGAAAGGAAATAGGCTTTTTTTAATTAAGAGCAATAAACAAAGTTTATCATTCCCTAGTGGAAAATAAAGTAGTAATTTTTTTGTGGAACAGTTGTGAAGTTCCCAACATCCTTGCCTTGGCAACAAAGCACCTAGTTCCCCAAGGTACGAGGTCCTTGGGAACTCATGAAAACTGGACTCCTCGTTTTATAAAAGATAAACGTCTGAGGACCTTATACAAAAACCTTGGGAACAGAGCACGGATTGTTGAGGGCTTGCAGTTTTTCAAGTTGTTTTGGTTTGCCAGCTGAATTTTGCCTTTTGAGAACCTTTCAAGTTACTAGTAAGAAGGTAGGTGGGTGAGCAGAAACTGGGCAAGAAACTTGAGTAATGTTTTGGTTTCATTGAACTGGCAGTTTCCAAGGGGAGAAAATTGTCACACAGGAACATTTCTGATCAGTTTTGTTATGAATCCCCATACTAGTGCAAAGAACTTTGGATTCCATTTTTATAGCATTACATGCCTAGAGGCCAGTGATTTTGTGTATGTGTGTGCACACATTGCACAGGGGGTAGCTATACACCATTTTGATATGTCATGTTTACAAAGACAATGTAAAGCTTCTATAGCAGCAGCGGGGCTTGAAGAGTGAGATGACTACAATGCGATCAGTCCCCATACTACTCCACATCAGTAAACCGATCCAGGCAGATAGTTTTTTGCTGATTATTTGTTATTAACATGATTTGTACATTACCAATCATTGCAAAAATACACATTGACCCTCATTAAAGAGTCAATGACTATAGGAAACTAATTATTAAAGAAATAGTATTCTTAGAAATGGAAACGATCGATGTTGGTTTCCTTTTTGATTTATATGAGTAATATCATACATGATTATTGTAATAAATTATATTAATGGGAAATTTCTACAATTTATAAGTGCACCTCTAACTAGTTCAGTCTGAAAGAGATAAATATGTCAAGAAATGGTACTAATTCCCTTCTGTAAATATGAGAAGATGTAAAAGTATGATTTAAAACGTCACACTTGCAATCAGAGCAAAAACTCTACTACAATCAGGAATCTGCAATAAATATTTACATCATGTTTTTTGAAGACAGAGACAGTGCAAACATATTTCAAGCAGACTAAACATGTCTGAATAAATGCTAAAAATAATTTCCTCTGAAGAAAGGTTAATTGTTTTATAGTGCAGGGTTACAGCTAACAAAGTCTTTCCCGACTGTGAGCTTCTAATGTAGAGTTTTTAGGTAAGCAAGTGGTTTACTGTAACAGACGCATATCTGAAAGCTGAGAAGACATAAGAGTAAAACCCAGATGCTGTGGGTTATATATCTTAGTGCAAGTCAAAGAGGCATATCACGGAAAGTGTGTGTGTGGGGAAAGGTGTCATTATGTTACTTCCAGTTTTGGACTACTGCTAGGGGTGAGAAACATCTGAGATGTCACAGAGCCAAAACTCACACGTGAGGCTGTACAACACGAGTGCTCCACAGCAATGCCGAAAGCAGGGAAGGCAGGGAACCCCGATGGGCTCCCTCTCTGCCTTGGGGGAGAGCTCAGAGGAGACAAGGAGGTGTGTGTGGAAACCTAGCACCATGCTCCTGCGGTGGGAATTCTTCAGTGCCTCAAGGACTCCTTACGGCTCGTGTATACCACAGGAGACGTGACTGGCTGGTTTGCTTAGAGACCATATTACTGATTTAATCAATCAATTAAGGTACTTTCCCAAGCAAATATTTCCAATTTTTCTAAAAAATAAAAAAAAATAAAAAATTTACAAAATCATGACTGGTAAAACTCCTGAAAATAAGGCACATTTTCTGGTCATATTCAGTGTCTTATATCTGGTGCCTGCAGATGTCACAGAAACACATTTCTCTCTGATTTCCTGTTCAAATCTGTCATCTCCTGCAGAACTATGACGATGCCTGCCATAAGATAGTGCACTTCTCCATCGTTCAGTGATTTTGATCCCATCTGGCACAAAAAAAGGTATGGAAGCTTTCCCTCACATTAAAATGTCTAGGCAATCCTTGTTAGCAGGCATGCTGCTCATTTTTTACAGTAATTGCCTATGACATTGCAGTAGACCTTCCTGAGATAAGGTGGCTTGTCTGCTGTCTAGACTTGGATTCCCGTCTCCCTGCCTTGGTTTTACTCCTCTTTATGGTGCTTGTGTGCATGAGTCTGATCCTGAGTAGCGCTGGAAAAAGCGGAGCGTTGTCAGCAAGTTTTCAGTTATTAAATTAACAGCTTCCGTTGTAAGTACATCACAGCTGGGGCTGGAGAAACAGGCTGTGCTGCCAGACCTGAAGCAGAACGAATCCACAGCACAGGAACTTGAGGAAAACTGAGTTCTGAAGCTGTTCTTGAATTTGGGCAGCAATAAAGTAGGTTTATTCTTCAGACCAGCAGGGTGGTTGTATTGATGGGGAAAGGTTTCAGATGGAGAGTAGTTAGCAGCTGAGTCAAAAGTGGTATTTCCAGAGGTGCGTGGGAAGAGCATACTTTGAGAGATACACGAAGAAAGGAAACTGAAATCTTGGTCTGTTGGCCTTTGAAATTATTAGAAACCTTGCCATAGGCTTCGGTGGACTCTGTCTAAGGCCTTGTAGGCAGCAGAGAAAAGTCATGGATACTGATGCAGAGATTCTGCGTATTTGCAGCAGAACTGTGAAGTGTGTCCTGTGGCTTGGATCCGACAGATAGCGCTGGAGGGAACGAGGTTTTGGTCTCCAGGTTGGGATGTGGTAAAAGAAAGGAGTTTTTACTGCTTTGCTTCTTAATTGACCATTGTATGCTTTTCAAGGGGGAGATTAAGAGATAAGGAAAAATGGGTAAAATAAATCAGGATTTGTGCTAAGAGCTGTGATGCATTTATAAAAAATCTTGTCATGCCTATCATTTTTCTAAATCCTTGTGAGCAACAAATACTGAGATAAATTTCACAAAATCAGATACAAGATCAAAATTGGATCTTTGGGAATTTTTTAACTCACTTTAAGTAGCTATATGTTTTGAAAAATATCTTGTCTACGACAAGAAAAGAATACCACAGGAACCCCAAATATACATTTTTATTAATTAGATAACCATACAAACAAGCAATGAAACACTGAACTGTTTGTCATGTGATTTTTTTTTTTAAATACAAAAAAGTACTTAGTAAAGATGAATTTAGTAATTATTTTGGAAACCAAATTGAAATATGTTTCCATAGACAACTGTTGCTGATACAACTTTTGCTTATTTATATTGATATGAGATCATAATATAGTAGGGATTTTCATTATTTTGGGGACTGTAGTATAGCATCACTATTTTTATTGTTCCTGTGTGTAACTGTGTTGCATTTTCTTCTACTAAATTAATCAATATTATTTTATTTTTGCATATTAATTTGTGATAAGAGCATCCATTTAGAATTCATTTTTTAAAAAGCTTAAAAAATAATTTTTCTTCTCTAATACTTTGTTCAAAGCCAAAAAGAATTTTCTTTGTCTTCTTTCTTTATATTTGTAGCTTTTTCCATTACTGTTTTTAATTTGTAACAAGCAATATTTGTGCAGAGACATTTCGTTATGAAGACAGCTGAGCTCTGCCAAACATTGTCCTACTAGCTCGAGCTGGAATTGTGAGAAAACATTCCAGATTGTGCCATTTTGAGTGGCCATTTATTCCAAGTAGTGATAAAATAACTTCTTTCTAGCTGGTGTTGCATAACTCAGACTATTTCTCTACTAGTTTTTTTCTAAAAACAGAAGAAGAAGAATATGTTTCGCCTTCAAAGTTTATTTGCTCCTCTGGAAATATAATAAAATTATGGAAAAATAATTGTGCTATCGTAAATGATAAACAATCATTGGGGAATCAATTCGTAAATACAAGATATACAAATGACACAATAAAGACACTGTTCATCCATCTTCTGCTCTTAGCACCCCAATCATGAATTCCTCATTGAAGATAATGGGAATTTTGTCCTTACTGAGGAATTGAGGAATATGGCAGCATTTACCTGACAGAGACAATCAAATGTCCAAGCTGCATAGATGGCTGGTTTAATACAAAAGCTGTTCTGCTTTTTTTTTTTTTTTTAATTTGTTTTTTTAATATACCCAATGGAAGTGACAGTGACAAGATAGCATTGTTTTTCATAATTGCAGTCTGGAAGACCATTTAAAAGCTATCAATACTTTGACGCTTGAGGCAGATCTGTTACAAAAAACATCTATTCCTAGAGTATTAATACTTTCTAAGAGTATCAGAAAATACATATTGGTCTCAAAAAGCTGATCTACTTGCAGCTGATTTACTACAAAAGACAGCAACTGAGAAGATTCAGGACTTTCTGTTGTGCATAACTGACCAGTTTATAGCAGCAGTAGACTGGATGAGCCAATATTGCATGAGTCTGCTCTCAGGAGACCAGCTTCCCACTCATCTTGTTATGGTGCCGACACAGTGGTCAGTTGAAAGGATCTGCAGAGAGAACCCAAGTTCTTTGAAAAGTCACTAATTACAAAGGAAGCGATTGCAATAGCTAAAGTTGCATACCTTTGAAATTGCTCAATTAACAGAATTGTCATCACAACTAAATGAAGCGTTTTTAACTTTGATCTTGTAGTCTTACTACTGAAGCAGTCTTTGTCTTAAGTTTGTGGTGCTTTACACAGAAATGTCCACTCAAAAATTATATCAACGGTTCTTGTGATACTGACCATTAGAACTGAGAAAACAAAAGCAAAAAATTTCCATAAGCATTCAAACTTTTAAATTAATAGTTTGGCTATATTTGTTCCCACTTACACTCACTTTTTGAGATCCTTTCAAATGATCATTTGATCACTGGTGGAAGCTAGTGGAAAGTAGAATACAGAATTGCCTCACTGTTTATGGAGACATTAATTTAAGGTTTTGGAAATACTGGCAGTGTACTGATCAAGCCAATCAGAGACTAGATTACCTGCCTGTTGAATCTGGAAAGAAAGCCCAACCACTTTCCTTGCCGTAGTTAAAATATGTATGTGCAATCTGTCTGTAGAATTAAGCAATTTCAGCAGATTGAACAGCCTGACGCTTGAAAAATCAGAATCGGCTTTCAAATGTATGCAGCATCAAAGGTGCATTGGGTCTGGCTGAGATGGAGTTAATTGTCCCCAGAGCAGCCCTCATAGAGCTGTGCTCTGTATCGGTAGCTAGAAAGGTGTCGATAACACCCCAGTGTTCTGGGTGCTGCTGAGCAGCGCTGGCTCAGCACCAAGGCTGTCTCTCCAACCCCACTCCAAAGGCCAGTAGGCTGGGATGGGCAAGGGGGTGGGAAGGGACACAGCCAGGACAGCTGACCCACACTGACCAAAGGGATACTCCATACGTATGATGTTGTGCTCAGCAATAAAATCTAAACGGAAGGAGGAGGAGGGGAGGGGGGCATTTGTTATTGAGGCGTTTGTCTTCTGAAGCAACTGCTGCGTGTACCGAGGCCCTGCTTCCCAGGAAGTAGCTGGACATCACCTGCTGATAAGTAGAAAATATATCTTTTGCTTTTCTTTGCTTCCACATGGCCTTCGCTTTTCTTTATTAAGCTGCCTTTATCTCAACCCATGAGTTTTTCAACTTATTTTCTCTCCCTGTCCCTCTGAGGAGGGGGACTGAGAGAGCGGCTCGGTGGCACCTGACGGACAGCCAACGTCAACCCACCACAAGCAGACACCACGTTTTTACAATGAGTTATAAGTTGCTATTCTAAGCTTTATTCCAGTCATCATAAATGGCATGGGACTTCACACGCTTCCTACCATGTTCCAAGTCTTAAAGAGATCTGATTTCCTCTGCAGTCTCCTGTTGAAACAAAGAAGGTCTGGAGTGTAATTATAACTTGGAGGGGAGCAAAGCCATTTCAAGTTCATGAAGAGTCACAGCCAATAGCCAGGAGACGGGAGAGCCTGCAGAGGAGACCTGGCAGTCCTGGAAGTTAGAACTTGTAGCTCTGGAACACTGAAGAGCTCAGAGCAGGCAGCCAGGAGAAATGGCAGCGACAGGACAGGACACACCTAGTAGTGCTGGAGGCTAGAGTTACTTCCAATGTACTCTACAGGAATTTTTATTACATAGAAAACACATTGTTCACATTTCCACATTTCTAGCCCGAATGAGCCTGACGGCTGAAAGTGCAGGTAAGGTCCACATGCTGTCTTGATAAACTGAGAAACTGCTCTATTACCAAGAGTGAAATATCCCTGAAAGTATCAATCATAGAGCTCTTCATGCAGCATTACAAAGATGCCTTGAGTAGGACGCCCAGACCAATTGCAGCTTGGGATACACTGAATAAATACAAAGTCCTGAAGACACAGAAGAGCTGCCTCCTTCATGGAGAAGGCTCTGACCAACATGCACCATGAGGCTTTTCATGTAAGATATTCTGAAAAAGTGCAGCTGTGAAGTTGAGAAGCCCTACAGTTTGGGACTACCCTTCCCATGTGACTGGTAGACAAGCACCTTATAAGGCACGTGCCTTAAATAAATTTTGGCCAATAAATTCTGAGCAGACTTATGAATGGATTAATGAGTTGGGATTGTAAGAGTTCTTTGAGGAACAAATAACCTGAGATAGTAGATCCATAGAAAAAAGTAAAAAAAAAAAAGTCTTTTAAAAAAATAAACAAATTTTGAGGCAATTCTTTAAATAAGCCAAGACTGAAAATATGTTTCAGCTATGGACCACCTATTTCAGGTCTTGTTAGAAAGAGCATCCATCCAAAGGGGCAGTTCCACCCTTTCCTCATCTTATGCAGTTTCTCGTTCCAACTCGTGGGATCCAACCCGTTTTCATTGCGCTGGGGTTTTTTGAACTGACACCAGTTCCCAGCTCCTTTTGAGTGCAGCTACACAAATGCTTACCGCAGCCCAAGGGATACATGGTGTCATGAAACTGAGCAGGCTGGTGGTAAGAAAAGGGTGGGACAGCCCTCTTCGGCCACAGCACTGTATCTTGCCCTCTTAAACAGATCATGGAACTGGACTGTAAGAGACATTTCCCTCAGGACATAGACATACTGTGGGATGAGAAAATCCAGTCTCTTGGTGGTTAAATGGTCTGGAAGAGTGCACATGTCTTCTGCTGGACTGAGACCAGTGTTATCAGACCAAAGTTGTATATTGTATTTACTCCAGTTGACTTGTGCTAGCTGAAACACATGAAATACTAGCTCTTGCTTTTTGACTGGACCAGTTGGTGTCTGATAGAGACGAATTGGGCTGCCATGTGCAGAATTTTGATTGTATTCTCCAGGGAAATAAATAATGTGTTTTGCTGTCTTATAGGGTAAAATAATATTAAGTTAAATTAATCTGTGCGCATCAAATGCATATTGTGTTTACTATGCAGAATACCCATTCACAATTTTTGGGAGCAGATTTGTGTAGACAGAATGGTATTTCCTCCAATAAAAACTTCTTGTAATCTAGAATTTGAAGATGTATGTTTATGTTTAAATATCTAAATTTTTACATGTAGGCCTTACATAATCATGGTCTTTCGGTAAGTATAATGCCTTGGCTATGCACATAATAGCAAATAAATCTTTACACATTTCTAAGTCTTTTTATTAAGTGGATTATTTAAATATGGCATATTAAGAAAAATATAAGTGTATAGAGGCAGCAAGTTATATTTTAGGTGGTAACCTGGTAACCACAGTACTGACTGGCTTCTGGTCTTCTTGGTTTTGCTCTGCAGATAAAGGCAAGTTACTCCTGCATGTGCCTCTTCTTCTCATGCTCTTTTGGTATGCCTTGCTTCTAGACTCCTCAGTACAGATGCTATTTTACCACTGTGTGTACATAACAGTTGGCAAAATGCAGTCTGGCTTTTAGCTGGGGAATCTAGACATGAATAAATAATGCTAATACTATATAGTTGCCTGTCTACGTTGTTTTCCATGGGTTGAAGAATAATAACAGCTCATCAGGAGTCCTGCAGCTTTTTTGTGAAACACAGGCTGGGCATGCAAGTGGGATTTGTAGAGACCTGGCACAGGTGGCTGCAGCTGTCTAGTAACCCCATATCAGCCTCATATCATTATGTGTCGTTCTGTGTGACTCAGGAATAGGACATGCACAAGAATTGCTCAGGATCCTCATGAAGGGTCTGTCCTATTATATGCTGGTTTCCTAATTCACTAGGTAGTGAACAGTATACACAGACGGGTGAGAGAGACGTATTTGCTGGGAAAGTTACAGGTTCAAAATTAACAAGCAGGCTGCAGGAAAACCTTCAGTGAACTGGGTTGAAAAATGAAAGCAGTAAGCCAATGGGAGAGAGAATAAAAAGTTAGTACAGTTGTAAAAACACTTTTTTCTCATTTAGCAGAAGAAGCTCAGCTGTTATGCACAAGTAATGCACAAAACAGAAACAGAAGTAGTTTCCTGTACTAAAATAAGGCATCATTATGAAAACAAAAATAAATAATGACAATGGCATAAACATTCATAAATGTGTAATAGTTCCCATTTCTTCAGAGAAAACTTAAATTTTCTGTAAAAATGTGTGCTTTATGTGCTTTCAAAACTTTTCACTGCAGAAAGCTTGATTAATTATTTCCAGGGAAGAATATAATTGCCTTTTCTGTTTTATTACAAAGCCTGTAATTTATTTTATAGGAATTTATGTTTTATACAGAATACATTTTATTACCAAGAGTTCTTCCCACAGCAGAACTGGAAAGAAAGTTAACAGGCATAAAAATCAGAGGTAGAAAAGCAGTTGCTTTTCCCTGCCATTGAACTGGCTGCTCGCCACAGCAGACCGTATCAGGCTTTCTGCAGAATGCTCCTAAGGGGTCAATACACTGATCTGTTACTGGGAGTGGCATGAAGTGCCAGTGATTCAGTTCCTAAAATGCCCACACAGCAATGGGTTGGTCTTCCCCTGTTTCCCTTCCTGATATGAATCCTATGTATTCCCTTTGTCAATTTTATTCTATAAACCCTGAAAAATATATATTCCACCCAATATACTCAGACTGCTGTTATGTCTGTAGTACACTGTTTCTGAGCGAGACTAGACTTTTAAAATCTTTCTTAGTAAATTAGCACTTAATCGTGTTGCTCTTTTCTGAACGTTCTCTGCTTTGACAAAATCTTGCCAGTAACATGGATGTAGGAACTGAATAAGCTGTTTGAGTTTCTTTTTTCACTACAGCTGCACAGGAGAGGAATTCTGTGCTTTCTCTGCCTCTGTGATATGTACATGCATAGGTAATCTTAGAATACCATTTCTAGTGGTTTATAGCTCCAGCTGCTATAAAACATAAATAACTAGGCAATCCTTCCACAGTGAAGCAATGTTTAACCTTCTCAGATCTTCATGATCAGAGAAGGGGAAAAAACCCCTATGCAACATGTTTTAAGAGGTCATTTTTTCCAGAAGTTATTCTTTCAACCAAATGGTTTCTGACCTTTGCCTATGTTGCTGGTGATAATTTGTGATCCAATGGCATCCACAATGTGCTCATGATTTTGAAATGCAGAGGTGGAAATAGGAGTTGTCTGGGTCAGTGATTGGGTAATAAAAGGTGGAGTAATTAATCGCATGGTTCAGATCAAATTTGGTGAAGTGCTGGTTCAGCCTGACCATTTTATTTAGGAGTAGTAGCATGAGATGAAGCCACTGTGCATCTGACTTGCAAAGCAGAGATACCAACTAGCTATATGTCACTGGACCTCTTCTGGTTATCTAAATGGCCAGCCAGTTGCTTGCTGGCTTCTATGGAGGCTTTTCCACTGGTCCACTGCCATTGCAAATGTGCCTTCTACTTCCTTTTCAATGCTGTCAAAGAGGGTATGGGAAAGCTCAGCAAAGCCACAGAATGAAAGCATCCTCCATCCTCAGTATAAGGAATAACCATTACAGCTCAGAAAACTGAGGAGACTCAAGTAAGTGCTTAGGATCTTTTTTTTATATATTGTAAGCAGAAAATGTAGTTGCCCTCTTCAGCTGGCAAATTGAGGTCCCTTGGTAATGTAGCTGCATTTATATCATTTTATGGCGATAGCTGCTGAACAGAGCATTTTTTTCCTGCCAGCTTCCTTAATACAAGAAGCAACATACTCTTAATGCAGATTTCTTTGATATACTGCAGTATCTCACAAATCTCTCTCTGTAGGGATTTAAATGTTCAGCAGTAAAACTATTTTCTCAATTCTGAACTCTTATATGAAATCTAAACTTCATCACTCCCCCAAACCCTGCAAATCCTAATGTAGATCAAGAATGAAAAGCAGACAAGCTATTTTAATTGGAGAGTACATAATAATATTTTTTCATTTATACATCTCTCCAGAATATAGGTATTCATTTCAGAACTTGAAATTATCTTTTGTTGCATCTCAGTTAAATGGATATTGAATTCATGGTGATAAAATGTTACACTAGTCCTCTGGCACTAGTATTTTCTAATATAATTGAATTCTGAATTGTATATAGCATGAAGTCTAACTATCATTGTAGATAATTGCAGTGATCTTACACATTTGTCATAAAGCAAATATGCTAAAATAGCCTTAGAGTGATGCATAGTTGACCTTATTACACGGTTTCTTGAAGTGTGACAGCAGACTAATATTTTCATGTGAGCAATGCAGATAGTAAAGGTCAAGGAATGAAGATGACAACAACAAATCTGACTTTCAGCACTATAAAGTGAAAGCCATTAATGATAATGTATATTATTACAGCCAAGACATAATGTAGGGCTTGAAACTATGCAATGTAATTCATTTGATTTATTTCAATTTACTCTTATTTTATTTGTGCACTTAAGAATGGGGATTGGTTATATAATGGGGAAGCAGGAGGATATATTTTTCCCCACCCTTTCTTTGTCTAAAAGGCAGTTTACAATTTTTTTTTCCTACAGTCTGAATTAGTTTATAAAACAACAAAGCTAGAAAATAATTTGCATTTTTTTCTGTGTTCAGCATAGCTCAGATAAACTTACTATGATACAAAAAGCCTTATGGCCTGTATATTAGAAGTCATAAATGTAGAAGGAATTGACATTTTCTCAGAAACAGTTGAGGATGTTTTACAGAAGCTGCATTCAGAGGAGTGGAAGAATGAAGGTAGAGGCTGGAATTTCTGAGAATTTCTTTTTTCTTCTTTTTTCTTCTTTTATTTTTTTCCCCAGAGTAACTCAGTAGGCCTGGTCTAGTCTAAGGATTAGTGCCACACTTGGAAGAAATTGTACCGATATGCATCCTAAGGCCCCTGGCACACCCCTCTGCTGATTCCCCTTGGAGAGGTTTCAGTCGCCTTGCATCTCACAAGCTTTGTCTTGTCTCCCTGACAGAGGTTTCCAGTGGAGTAGCCAGGGCAGCAGGATGGTGCACAGGTCTGTCAATCAGCCGTAACTCAGTTTTCTATCTGGCATTTTGAAGTAAATCTGCCATAACTAGTTGCAGTTAAAATGAGCTGGGTTAGCAAAGATTAAGCAGTAGTTTTTAAATGGTTTCAGATAAACTGCCTCATTGCCTCGTTTTGACTGAAACAGATTAGGCAACAGTCATAGGCACATCCTTGTTGTGAGGACAGGCAGTAAGTTTAGGGTCAGGGTGACGAAGAGCAGGTGGGAGCAGACACCCGCTCTAGTGGGCCAGGAGAGGGTGTCTGTCCACAGCCACACAGTCCTTGGCTCGTGGCTCTGTGCTCGTTAATACCATATCCACCCATTCCTGGGTCGTCTAGCGGTGCAGATTTGAGCCACTTCATGCCTAGGTGCATAACCACATGTCAGATGGGCACTGCTGAATCGGCACGTGGTAGTTGTCTTCACGTGCCGGCAGCCTCCCATTGCAGATTCCACCGTCGGCTGTGACAAAGCAACGAGGCTGGCTTCTTCGCTGTGGGAAACTCATCCCGCTGCCTTGGGGGGGGATGTTTGCGTGGGGTTTCTGCAAGGGGTCTAGTTTCCTGTCTCTGAAATCAGTCAGTGTCTCATATATAGCATCTGTATCATTGCCACCTCCATCTCGCTGCTGCAAGCCCAGTACACCATTTCTGTCTCCTTGGTAAGTGGCAACAGCTGCACGAATTTATGCTTGATGCTGGTTGAGCAGCTGCTATGTGCAACTGGGGCAAGACTCCTTGCTCTAGGGACACCTTTCCCTCATCCCATGGTGGACCACACACAGCAAAGAAGGGCACGTGAGAGAGTTGCAAAAGGCTGAACTGGCCACTTTGCGAGAAGTTTATTCTTGGTAGAAATGGTGGCCGCTGATGACGGTGCTTATCTTGTTCTTGATCTGGTGTGGGAGGTAGTCAAGGTTAGAGTGACAGCCAGCACTGAGAGCAGGCATACTGTGGTTATTCAGAAGCTGCACAATCCTGAGTCCATCTAAGGACAGCACATAGGCATTCTTCAAAATTGTTTCATGTGCTTTCCCCAAATGCATGCGTACTGCTACTCAGTTGTACTTGCATACTTTGCCCTCTCACCACAGCGTTTTTACTGATCGCACAGTTCATCGCTAGGAAAGGGCATCACATTGCACCAGTTAGGACAAATGCTTCACTGCTGTGACCTGCACCTGTTCTGGCCAACTTTATACAAAACTTCCACAGCTCTTGAGTGGAGTCTGTTATGGCTCTGTCTTGGGAGTACGTACAACTGCTGACAATCACGCATGCAGGCTGCCAGGTGCATGATGTCAATCCCAGGTGCACAATTCAGGTCTGCAGAGTCATGACATCACCCTTTCCATTTGGCAACCTGACTTACTCTCGATGCCCTGTTTCATTGACCCATTCACTAGCAGCTTCAGTCATCGCCAGGATCAATTCAGCTACGGTCCAAGCTGATGGCTATGGTATATGCATCATCAGGAGGTTGTCCTTTGTACCAGTTGTGACACTGGTATCAGCCTCCTTTTGAAGATCCTGTTGTCTGCTCTCTCTTGACGTTACTCCAGGGATGCCATTTCCTTCTAAGATAGTTACAGTAATGTTTGGCTTGTTGAATTGTCCCTCTCTATTTCAGCATACCAGCAGCAACCTATTGAGGGCCAAAAGATAATCCCTCCATACTGAGAAGAAGCATCTGGAGGATGTTACTGTACCACTTCAGGCTAAAGATCAGTTCCAGTTTTTCAGCTTTTGAAGTATTAGCAGAAATGCCATGCACAATCAATGACTTTTTGATTAAGTATTAGACACAGATGTAAGCTGCAAACTACTCCAACTCACTTCATTTTACTTTCATTTTTCCCCATTTTAATTCAAGCAATTCTGATTAGGAAAAACAGTGGTTAGTTCTTCTGTGAGTGTGTGCATGTGATTTCTGCAAAGATAATGGCAAGCTGGAGGGGCGAAGGGAGGCGAGAGGAAAGGGATGGCATGGATCTTTAGGTTGCTGTGAGTACAAGGCATAGATCGTGGCAAAGCCCAGCCAAAACCACTGGAGCGTGGCAGAGCACAAAGGTCCAGGTCCTCAGGCTGCAGTGGTTCTGAAGCATGGCTAGCAGTGCTAGCCTATATTTTTGGCAGCACGCTCAGACCCTGTCTGTGTTCCCAGGAAAGAGAAAACCCGGAAAAAAAAAAAAACAACCAAAAAACCCCAAAAACCAAACCCAAGAGCCGAAAAGTAAACAAGCAGCCCTGGAAGCAAGTTTCCTAGCCTAAGGTGTGATGCTGGGTTTCATCCTGGTGATATGGATTCAAAACCAGTTCTGCTGCCACCAGTTCTTTGCTACCCAGGGACCTTATCTCACCTTATCTCCCACAATAACTTGATCAGCTTCAGAGCCATGTGCTTCCTCTCAGGCAGCAAACTACTCTGGAATCCCAAATCCTATTGTACTCCCAGCTATCTTTGTATCCTAATTCAAGATACAGACATGTTTCATGTAAAATAAAGTAGTGATCACAAACTTTGTGGCTATGGGAGTAAACATGTCTGGGAATGTTCTAGGTACCTGGGCCAAGTGCTAGTAAACAGGCTTCACCGCCAGAAGAAGGCAGGCAAACCATTTATTGGAAATTGTCACTGACTAATTACAGCTCCTAAATGATGTCAGAGAATTTGGGGGAACTATGGTAGCTGGAATGTGCCAAATCTGTGCCGGGCAATATTCTAACAGTTTTTTCTACCACAGGAGGCCAAAGTCACAAGCATGCTTTAATGTATTAGTACAGACACACCTAGGGAGTTCAGTATCTTCCATGTCTCCATTGTACCTGCATGTAGAGCCTTGCTCTTGATTCTGTGTTGGTCTAGCTTCCTTTGGTGTCCATACTAAAGCATTTATATAAGAATGATACAATAAATTGAGTTATTCTGCATATTGCCAAGTCGAGTCATTCTGCGTATTGGATCTGTTGGACAGCATCCCATCCTTCTGCCTGGGACCATTTTGAATGACAGTAGATGGTTCCATATAAACACTATTGCCATACACATGGTTTCAAATATGACGGTTAGAGATTGTCTCTGATACTGGACAGGTACAAATGCAGCATGGCTGTTGGATTTGCTGGATACTGAGGCTGGGTCTTAGGCAAAAAACATTGATGTCAGCAAAATCTGAGGAAAAAGTCCAAAGCAGAGTCACTGGGGTTGCATTAACCTCTGCATATTTTGACCAGAGAACACCAGCGTGTCTGTGTGTGGGAGGATGCTTGACTGTGCTTTCATTCGGGATGCTCTGTCCTTACCTAATTGTGTTATACAACTAATGATCCAGTGAAGTAGAATCCTGGCATGGAGCCTAACTGCAAAGCATTTAAGAGTGTAAAACGTAGAAATAATATAATTTGCTTTGCATTATTGGGAAGAACTTTTTCACTTCAAAGAGCTTTTATTGATTTGTAGAAGAAAGAGAGAGAAGAAAACCCATATACAGTCAGCTTCAAATACATCTTCTAGCCCTCTTACTGATACTGAGTCGCCCAGTTCCACAGTTTTCAATAGGATCGCTCACAGGATAACAGACTACTGTCTCTTTTCTCTCAGTAAGACTGGCAATACTGAATAAAGAAATAAAGAAATGTAGTAAGAAATACATCTTTAAAATATTAAAAAGATACCTGCAGATTTTAAATAATTCTGTATGGCTAATATTATTACTTGGCCTGATTATTCAGTGAGCTCACATGCACTCTAATGTATTTATTTTGAAGGGTTTACTTGTCCATGCACAGAAGTGAACTTCATTGTGTTAGAACTGGCTGTTTGTTTGTAACTGAGTTTGTTCTTACAAATTCAAAAGCAACTTGCCATTCAAATCCAGTACTAGTTTTCCAGACTTGAGTCCTTATTCTGAGCCCAGCACTGGGGCCTTATTTCTTGGCTGGATGTGGTGAAAGACAACATTTAGCTACCAACTAGCACATCTGCCTTCTCTGTGTGTTTGGATATTATAGTTACTGAGCTGGGCTCTGGAGGCAACTATTTTTAGCCCTCGTCATCAGAGAGGAGACTGCTGTGGGTTGGAGCGATTGAGGGAAGGCAATAATAAATCTAATGCAGAGGGATCCTGATGTAGGACGGGAAAACAAAATTCAGATGGCCTACTGACAGCTCTTGTGGTGTAATTCAGTAGGAGGGATGTAGTGTCTCATCTATTTTAAAACAAACAAATAAACCCTAAGACTAAGGAAGTTTCATTCTTATAGTAGTAAAATGTGCCTTTGCACTCTGAGCTGCATTTGCTGGGAAGTCATAAATACGAGATATATAACTGCCAGCTACCATAATTTAAAGTAATTTCCTGGCTGAGCAGTATTAATGGAAGAGGTACTGCAGTCATTTGCATTGTTGCAATACTAATGTTGGAGTTTATTCATATTAAGGTTGAAAATGTCAATTGTCTTGCTTGTGGTAGCAGTATTCTGAGCAAGTACTCTGTTTATAATGTTTAAAAATTGTCTAAGTAGTAAATATGTCTCAGCTTGTTATGACTCAGCTCATAAAAGACAGAATATTTTAATACAATGAAAGAATGCTGATGCCTTTTTTCCAAATTTCTCCAGTAATGATTTTAATAGCACTAGACCAGAGTGTTTCTGATTGCTACTTGTCATCAACCCATCTGGCAGAATAAAATTGTGGCTGCGATTTTCAAAGGGGCTTAGGAGGGTGAGGCACACAACTTCCTTTTAGCTTGTGCTGATGGGGTCCATTCCTATTGAATGTGAACTGAGTCACTCTTCTCCATAGCCATACTCTTGCTATGAGCTAGCTTAGTGTGGGCAGATGCCCTTGCCAGACTAGACACGAAACCCAGACCGTTCTTTTTAAAGACTATTCTCTTTACTGATTTGGTATGTCCATGGGATACACTAAAAAGCAGTTGCTGGATTATTCACCATTTACTGCCTTACTAATGTGAAAAGCCAAATCTCACCTCAACTAGTGTCTTTGTTTGGAAAAACTTCCTATATGTAGACAAATTAGCACTAAAAAGGTCAAGAACTAAGGATTTGGGGTCTTGTTTTATACTCTCTTTGCCACTTGGAACCCCATTCTGATATGATAGAAAACTGTCCTTTTAGTTTAGGCCAATAATGAAAGGGCACACAGCTACACAGTGCCTGTCTGAGAAGCACAAGAACAAGACTGTCTATTGTGCTAAGCTGTATTAATAGGCAGTTGTAGCCTTCTCCAGCACTGCTCCTATTAAACACATTAATTGTATATGCAAGTACTCAGTTTTCTAGCCAAAAAGTGTTATTATCTGCCATCAAGGCACAGGTGGAAAAGTACTCTGTCTCCAAACCTCTGCTGTTCCCTCCCTCCCAAAATTAGCCTTTCCTACATATCTCTTCCTCTCCTTGGGAACTTGAACAAACACTTACAGCACATTGCAAAGTTCATCAGGCCTGGGGCTTGTCAGGAGAAGGTCTGGAGCGGGAGAGTGGGCTCCAAAGTCTGATCTAGAATTCTTCAGTTCCCTCTTTCTTTCTCTCTTTGCTGATCGTGCCCTATAAACATCTACCACTTGAAGGAAACAGAGCAAAATAAGAATTCTGGAAATTTGGCTGATCTCTGTGACTGTAGTATGACTTGAGAGAATGGAAATCTTTCAGACAAGACTCAGACAAGTCAATGTGTCTCTTTAAGGGCTTCTGTTATATCGTTGCAGGTTCTTGGGGCATTGTTAGGCCAAGTCTTGGGGACTGAAATGGCTATATCTCCATTCATCTCATAGTATTCTTGCTGGTAATGTGTTGCTATGAACTGAATGTTCTGTTAAAGAACTGGCAGAAAACCCTCAGTTAGCATCCTGCCAGACTTAGTGTTATTGCCATGAAGATGAATACTTAGAAAAGCTGTACACTGGATGAAGCTAAGAGTTTTAATAATTAATGGCCTCCTGCAATTTCATCCCTACTAAAGTTGAAGTGATTTTTGAGGCAAACTTGCCGTGATAGTCTGAATGTGTTGCAATTTCCCTCCTGTGATCATGGTGAGGAAAGGCTTAAAAGAGCATGTTGTGATGGTGTAAGACCATCATGTGGTAAAAAAAAAGTAAAGATCTGGCCATACAATAGAAAAATAAATATTTTCAATCTTAAAGGTGTATGTGATATTGTCAGGGACTAACATACTGGGGAAAAGGAAGAGGAAAGAGGGAATTTATACTATGCTTCTGTCATCTTGTGACAGGGAAATGGCTTCTTCTCCCATCTTCCATCAAGTGTTTCCAGACACCCTGCATGGTCACGGCTACCCAGTGAGGACCTTGTCTGGTTTTCTATTCTAGGAATAACATTACTCTGATGCATCCGACTGGCAATAGTTTAAAGCATACAGTGAATTTTTAGGTTTTGTCATATAAGAAGAGTTGCATATTTTCAATCTGCAATACTACTGTATATTCACACACACAAACCCAACTCTTCATCTCAACAGCCCTAGATATGCTGAATGTTATGGGGAAAAAAGCTGCTTGATGGGTTATGTAGTTTAAATGCTTTGCTGATGACACAGTCTTCAGATTTCTTATAAGCAGTTAGAAAGGCACTGAATGTCCTTGAATATGTTTTTCATCCCCCAAAATAATAGAGAAAGTTCATGAATTTCAGGCTCAGAGATCATCAGCTGAAAGCTTATTTAGAAAGTTTAGAAGTGACTGTTTTTCAGTTTGAAAATTTACAAGCATTCCATCAAGGAGCAGAAACACATGCACATAGATAAGCACTCAGACCAATAGTGGAAGAACAGTTATTTTAACAAAATCAACTTTGGAGCAAATCTAGAGAGACTCTATTTCCCTTTATAAATCCTCTGTAATTATAGCCATGTAAGTGAGTGTGGCCTGTTGAAACTGTCTGCATAGTTGAGAAAAGTCATGAGAGATTTCCTTATCAGAACAGAGACTGCAGTTCCTATGAACAGTTTGTAATGAGCAGCCCCTAGAAGGTAAAAGCTCCATCTCCAAAATAAATCCTAAAGTATTGCATACTGCCAGAGACTAGATCAAGGCCTCTTGAGTAGTGGAGAAAGATGGCATAGCAGCTTCTTGTAGCCTGTGAGTTTGGGTGTGCAGCAGTACAGACATACAAGAGCAGGATGCTGCTAGCACTCGGCTACCTTTACTACAAATGTCCAGGTACAGACTGACTGAGACTTGACCAAAGCTTCCAGGGAGAAATTCAAATAATGCATAGAGTATGCATAGAAAATGTCTTCTGTATCTTGCCACTTCTATTGTTTTGGAATGAGTCTTGTCTGCAGCATGACCTTAAAGTCCTTTGTGACTGAGGCCTGTAGAATTTAATCATTGACTGTAGAGCAATTAAAGTAAAAGGGAAGAAATGCTTGTTCAAGTATTTATGAAAAGCTTTTTTTTTTCTTAGTATGCTACTTCAAGAATATGACTTCTGTGCAGAAAAGTGAATCTGGTAATGCTTCTGAAGCAGGGGAGGGAGCAAGTGAAACAATACTGGTGTTCAGCTTGTTATTAGAGGCCACTTGCCATGCTCCTATCAAGGAGCCTGTATTTTTCATGGAATCTCTTTAGCAAAGCTTTATGAAATATGATTTAGCTCCCATTACAGATTTAAAATTAAGACCATGCTGTGTTCTCAGACTTAACAAAAACAAGTTTAATTTTTTTTTTCTCCCTTCTAAAAAAAAAAAAAAAAAAAAAAAAAATACCTGCCTCCTTCTGTTAAACACCACCTCCTTCTTCCCAAACTCCAGCCCCCACTCTCATAAGTGATGATTTAATACAGGAAGCTTGGACACAGCAGTTGTTCTGCCAAAGTGTTATGCAATTGAATGGTAACTGCGCAGTCAAACATAGCTTTTGAGAAAAAGGGGATAGGAAACTTAGAAAATATGCAGCGGTGATGGGAAGTTGTGTGTAAAAGGTCTGGAATGGTCATAGCCAAACAGCTCTGAAGAAAACAAGAGATGAAAATAACAATGAGGGGACAAAATTCAAGAAGCATTGGGAGGGATAAGCTTCCACTTGAAGAAGTGTGGCTGTGTATTAGGGAAGGAGAATTAAGTCATATGGGTGTGTCTGTGTTGGTGTTTTGCTTCAGATCTGGACTGCATTTTTGAGGTGAGCCATCCACATGCTCCTGCTCACTGTGCTTTGGTAGCCTAACGAAGAATGAAACTAACCTCGGAGGTGTGCTCCAGGAATGAACATACTGAACTTCAGCAACTAATGGACATTCAGTAGGAAGGACCAGATCAGAATCAATTTCAAGTATAAATCTTCCCAAAGTATGTGGTGGGAATGCGATGTCCTCAGCACCAGCTGGTTTTCCCTGCTGATCTGCTCATATTGTGCTATAGACTTCTTGCAAATTCCCTTAGTGTCCGAGTGCAGAGACATTTCCATTCATTTTGCCTAACTGTAAGCATTTACCTGAGATGCCAATGGTAGAAGCACAGCCAATGGAGACTGACTGAGCTCCAGAAAACAACAGAGAGCAGCTTAGCTCTGTGAAGATCCAAGTCAGCAGCGGATGTGTCTGCCCCTGTATGCAGGGATGATAGGGTGAACATGGATTTAGTCAGGGTGCCAGTGCCGGTATGGAAGAAATATTGACAAAAACACTACAAAGCTTGATTCCAGCTCATACAAACTTATTTCCATAGACTACAACAAACTAAAAGTCCTGAGTAAACTTACAGGGGTGCTTATCAACAGAGACAGGAGGTCTATATGGGCTGCCTCCATAAAACACAGAATGTGCTTCTTTTAATACTTGTAGAGTAAGAAAACCCTGGGGTCTGCCTGGGCCCTGTGAGCACCCACAGGCTGTAACCACCTTGACCAGCCTCCCTCCAGCCCCCACCCAGGCACCTACCACCCCCAGGGGCACTGGGACAGTGTCCATTCGTGATGGCCTCCTTGGGGGTCACATGTAGTGCCTGGCTGTCCCACGAGGAGCCTGGCAGGGTCATCCACTCAGTCTCGAACTCTATTATATTTTTTTTGAAGTCGGTTTCCAGAAGATATTTCAAATGTGCTGGTGGAAACTTCACTGTCAAAATAATAACATTTCCCTAGACCAAAAAATGCCTTTCTAACATTATGCACACACTGAAATGCTGTTTTTCAGACCTATGTCTATCATTAATAACAAATAACTACTCTTACATCACTTTGTAGAACAAGATACATGTATGGTAATATAGTAATATGTTCAATTGCCTGCTTAATTTATACAAACTTTGTTAATCTATCTACTCAATAGAGAGACAGTATATGAATTTTCAGCATGTAATAATTTCAGAACATTGACAATTTGTCTAGGTTCAAGTGCCATTTATAAATTTTTCATCACCTGCAAACATTAATTAGTTCCAGGTGATCCATTTTAGCTGAATGTTTTTATTTCTTTCCAGGTTTTCAAAATTTGGGGACAGCAAGTTTGATGGATAGTTGCCATTATTTTGCGATATGCTGGTGATTCAAAGACTAAACCTGGTGGTATACAAGATCTGCAGCAGCAAAACAGCCATGATTCCCATGCTGCAACAGCAGTAGGCAGAGCAGCAAGAACAAGTTTCCTCTGCTGGTTCTTTGGCTAGATCTACCCTTCCTCCCTCCTTCTTCCTCTGCTTCCCATGTCAGAAGCAACTTGGTCCAGAACTGTCTCTTCATTTTGGGGATCTCACTGTTGTCAGTCAGGTCATTCAAAGGAGGCAGTCTGCAAAACCCATATGATTATCAAAGCCATAGACTGATTGGGATATTTTCTTGCTCTCCCTTGGAACCATCCTTTCTTCATCATTCTTAATGGAAAATTTCTCACTAGCTACAATTTTTGCAGAAATCAGTTTTTTCTCCTTCTTTGCATGTTCTTTGCAGTCTGAAATTGCTCGGAGATGTAGCGCTTCAAAATGCGATTGATTACCAACCCTTTGCAGTGGTTTAATCAGTTGTGGTCAAGCTCTCTGTTCCACTCCTCTGCCATTAAAATCCTCACAGATAACCAAAGGTATGAAGATTTTTATCCCATTGTCCTGGTTTCAGCTGGGATAGAGTTAATTGTCTTCCTAGTAGCTGGTACAGTGCTGTGTTTTTGAGTTCGGTATGAGAAGAATGTTGACAACACACTGATGTTTTCAGTTGTTGCTAAGTAGTGTTTAGTTTAAAAAGTCGAGGACTTTTCAGCTTCTCATGCCCAGCCAGCAAGAAGGCTGGAGGGGCACAAGAAGTCGGGAGGGGACACAGCCAGGACAGCTGACCCAAACTGGCCAATGGGGTATTCCATACCGTGTGATGTCATGCCCAGTATATAAACTGGGGGGGAGTGGGGGTGGGGGGATCGCTGCTCAGGGGCTAGCTGGGTGTTGGTTGGCGGGTGGTGAGCAATTGCACTGTGCATCACTTGTATATTCCAATCCTTTTATTATTACTATAGTCCTATTAGTGTTATCATTATCATTATTGGTTTCCTCTTTTCTGTTCTATTAAATTGTTCTTATCTCAACCCACCAGTTTTACTTCTTTTCCTGATTTTCTCCCCCATCCCACTTGGTGGGGGGAAGGGAGTGAGTGGCTGCGTAGTGCTTAGTTGCTGGCTGGGGTTAAACCACGACACCCAAGCTTAAAATGGTTTGGGAAGATCATTTGGACTGATGTAGGTGAATTACTGTTCATGTGCATTAGTCGCAGAGCTGATAGCCTCTAACTGGTGAGCTCCAGTGAGAAACTGGAACACTAATGTTTGTAAATGTTCCAGTTACAAGACAAAACAAATTCTTCTCAAAACTGGGGCCTGTTCCCTTTTGTTTGACAGCATAATAGATGTGTGACAACAGAAACTATTCTTCCAAAAACATACAAATTAATGATAAACTCACATCTTGATCCATAACTGCGAAAATACTTTTTTTTTTAATTCATAATTACTAGTCACTGTTTTTTCCTTCAGTTATGAAGTCTCTTGTGCTTTCTGCTTTAAAAATATTTTAAATGTACACAATAGGAAATGTGATTAGGCAAAACACTGCTTACAGTGCATCATGTATAGCATATTCATTAGTACATATACTGCCTTGCAGTTTTCAAATCTGTCTATCTGCTTTGAACAATACCTACCATAACATGATTCTGGGACATGAGGAGGCCTCATTTTTAAAAACATCTAGGAATATTTTCTAGTTCCATTTTTATAAATGAAGTCATTTATATAACTGTAAAACCAAATAAATAACACATAGCTGTCTGCTTTTAATCTTCACAAGCAGCATGTTACAAATATTAGCTATCAAATCTCTATAGCATCTTTACATAGCAGATAAGGAAGGCCATTTCCATTTTACTAGTCAAGAAACAGCTAAACAGACAAAGAATCTACTTCCCCTATACACTGCTGACAATGAAAGAAAAACAAACTCGGGGATGATTTGTCCAAGGCCACTCAGTTAGATCTGGGATTATAATCAAACCATGTCAGGCCCCCAGTGCTGTGCCTAGACCAATGACAAAATTCAGGGGGTAAAGTCTTAAATGAATATTACAAAAGTAAAATTAAATCAGCCTTTAGGGCAGCTGCTGTTCTCATCAGTTATATTTGTGATTTTCTTAAATACCCCCCCACCCCATTTTTATATTGTAATATAGTCTTGGTTCATTTTATAGTTTTATTAATTTTTATGTTTAACTTTATTATCCATATTATGTCTGTAAAGACTATAATAATTAAAAAAGATATTTACAGTGGAATTTTTCCATTCAGTAAATATCATGGATTTTTTAAATGACTCTCTTAATTAGGCATTGGTATTAAAATAAAGAGTGAAAGATATTAACATATAGTAATGCCTAAAGTAGGAACATAGTTTGATTAAAATTTTTATATTTACACATTTTCAATACAGCAAGCTTTAAAAAAATGCCTTAAATGGATTCTACAAAGCATCAAATGCGCTTATATCATTCAAAAATAAGCCAACTTTCAGTCTTTTTCACATTTTGTGACTTACTGCAGAGTGATGGAAAATATTTCTGCAAGAACTTTAATTATGCAAGCACTTTAATTATGAAGCATTGTTGGTGAATGCAAAATACTGATTCGGGTACATAATGAATATGTAGGTGTATGTGTACACATATACGCACCTATGTATGCATGTTTAAAATACACTAAGTAATAATAAGGGGTGATCGTCTACCTCTGAAGTCAGTTGGATTCTGACTATTGACTTCCACACGGTCAGGATTTTGCCATCAAACTGTATGTTTCCATGTTTCTTTTTGTTCCAGAGTTCATCTGTCACCACTGCTGGATCTATGCTAGTTACACCCTAGTTGGTGTAATGCTGTCTGTGATGGATGTTTTAGATGTTGGCCTTCTGTTGGCTCCATGGGAAGGACTAATGGATGTATGCAGTCACCTTTGAAGCCATGTGCGCTCATAGCGTTTCAGCTGTATAGTCATTCAGGATCACAGTCTTTGCTTCCAGGTGTAACTTCTCCCAGGGACTGAGGAACTAAGCCTGGAGAACAGGAAGGGGAGAGGTGACGAATCCCAATTGCATCCTGGGCTTCATCAAAAGAAGTGTGACCAGTAGGTCCAAGGAGGTGATTCTGCCCCTCTCCTCTGCTCTCGTGGGACCCCACCTGCAGTACTGCATTCAGCTCTGGGGCTCCCAACATAAGAAAGACATGGACCTGCTTGAGCGAGGCCAGGGGAGGGCCATGAAGATGATCGGGGGGCTGGAGCATCTCCCCTGTGAGGACAGGCTGAGAGAGTTGGGGTTGTTCAGCCTGGAGAAGAGAAGGCTCCAGGGAGACCTTACAGCAGTCTGCCAGTACTTAAAGGGGGCCTACAGGAAAGATGAGGAGGGATGCTTTAACCAAAAGTGTAGTGATAGGACAAGGGGCAACAGTTTTAAACTGAAAGAGGGTAGATTTAGATGAGATGTAAGGAGGAAATTCTTCCCTGTGAGGGTGGTGAGGCACTGGAACAAGTTGCCCAGAGAGGCTGTGGATGCCCCATCCCTGGCAGTGTCCAAGGCCAGGCTGGATGGGGCTTTGAGCAACCTGGTCTAGTGGAAGGTGTGCCTGCCCATGGCGGGGGCGTTGGAACTAGATGATCTTTAAGGTCCCTTCCAACCCAAACCATTCTATGGTTCTATGAAATTCTGGGACAAAGAGGTCACTTCTGGTCTGGCCTACTCTCCCACATGGCTAATGAGACCATTCAGTGTTACATCAAAAGTAGAGTCAGTAACTGACTCATGGAGGTTGAGGAAACATTTCCTGGAAATTGCTAATGACAATTCAATACCTGCATATATACTATAGACTAATAACATTTGTGTAACATGCTTACATTTACTGATATCTTCAGTAACACTTACTATATTTATTTCTGCTCTCTGAAACTGGCCTTAAAGTAATTTTGATTTTGTCCTTATTTTTTGTAATTAAATATCTGATGTTAGGTACTCATGTGTTTTTGCCTTCTTATGCTTATCTCATCTGACCTCTTGAATGGCATTTGTGTGGTTGCACATCCTTCATCTGCACACATTTTGAGAAAAAAAAAAGGCTCAGTTAAACAGACGATTAATTATTAGAGTGGAACTTAGCTATGAAGCCTATGTATTACTTCTTTTTTGTTAGCTCAGGCAGAGCATGCAACCAAGAGAAGAACAAGCAAAACACAAACAGTGAACACTACTGAGAATTTTTTCTCCCTAGAAATGGAAACTAAACTTGCTTGTTCACAGCTGTGTTGGAAAAAAAGCAAACACACAAACAACAAAAACCCCACCCCTAAGGTGTTACAATTTGTATTTCAAATTCTCTGTTGTTAGTACACAAAGTTCCTTCTAAAACCAGTGGAATGATTTTTACTTGCTTGAGCGCTACAAGTTTTGAAAATGTAGGCAACATTTTTCTCAGAAACATGCAAAACTCCAGGCAAAGTTAATTCATTCCTAAAGTCATGATCTTAGAAAAACTAGAACTGATAAATCAAAAAATTAAGATAATGTAATAAAAAATAGATAAATAGAAGAATGTGTATCTGGGAGGGGAATCATATTCTCTTCAATTTCTGATAGTGGGAACTTGAATAAGTGTATCGGATAATGTAACATTGGAGCAAGTAACAGAACACCTGGAAAAAAATTAGAGATTAATGAGCTGAAATGCACATGTCGACTTCCAGGAGCAGCATCTACAGTCCACAGCATCACATTAGTAATGATATAAAAGGGTATATGGGTGCACACAGATGGCTATCCATGCCATATGAAATTTGGAAGCAAAATATTTAACCATTCAGCCAGATTAGGATAAGGCTCTGATGGAAGGCAAACCTTTTTGTACATTGAGTCATATAGCCGTGTAGTTAGTAGTTTCTAAGAAGTCAGCAAAATCTTGGAAATCTTATTAGGTGTTCAAAAAGAAAAAAAAAGGAAGGGAGAAAGACAAAATACTCGTATTACTTGATTTCTTAAAGAATGTGCTTGTATCTTATATTTATAAAAGGTACATTATTTTATTATAATGGAAGAACAGTTATAAAAGAATTTTTATGAATAAGCAGGGCCAAATTACCAGTAATTAAAAAAATAAAAAATGCTCAGTGTTCAATTTGACTTTTTAAAGCCTACAGTGTTCTTACGGTTCTTCTTATGTTTATTTTACTCTTAATTTGAGAATACAGATATAATTATAGGTAGAGCTGTCTCTTTTCTGCTTGAAGAAAGGTAACAGAATGTCATATTGAAGCCCGTGTGAGTCCCTGCAGCTCATCTATAAATGCTGGGACTTTTGCCTGCTTAGACTGAGACTGAATTCAATCATCTGTACCTCTTTCAGTCTAAAGAACAATGGGAAACAAAAGCCAAGCTTTAAATTCAGTCTAGGAACCTAATCAATACCAGAATAGTAACTACCTTGCCATGGTTAAATAATCTAGTATTGTAAAATAAGATTGTTCCGCCCCCCCCCGCCCCAATTAAAACCCTAAAGGCTTTTAAAGGACTTTCAGCTACACTGAACAAGATGGGCCTAATGGTGTGCTCTCTCTCTTCTCCTGGTTGATGACCAAAAGAGATCTGTTTGTAGATTTTCCATCCCTGATGGTGATCAAGACCATTTCTGTATCAGTTGTAATGCAGAACCGAGCAGTTTACAGACTGCTTTGAAGTATTTTTTGCATTAAGCTCTCAAGGACCAAAGATTTACAACAGGTAAATGCCTTCCCCAAAACACCCAGTATGCTAGAATGCTCAGGCAGTATATGTATAGTGTAGTAGTATATGTATATCTAGTATAGGTACAGCCAGTTCTACTTTCCCACTTGGGATTTCTTTACACTGGGAAATGTACATTGGAAAGAAAGCCACATTGTTTACATCATCAGAATATAGAGGTACAAAGCTGAGAATCTAACCCAAGATTGTTAGTAGCAAAATTTGGTATTTTATGTCTTCAGTGAAATCAAGTATTTAACACCCAGTTCTCATCCTGTTGTAATTCACAAAGAACCAGACACAAATTTGATACGGAATTCGCATACTGGGAAGTCAGTGTGGGATTAATCCTCTTCTTGTGTTGATCCATAATACTGTCAGAATACAAGCAACATGGAAACACGGATAATTTCCTGTGGTCCACGGCATGTGCAATAACAGATGACTACAGAAAAGTAGTGAGTAAAAATCCTCCTTGTTCGTAAGTTGCACAACGTCAGGAGAAAGCATTGTCTTGTTACAGGCGTCTGAGCGAAGCCTCCAGCTGTAAAATACCTTTCAGAAGCACAGCCGGGGCTGTGGCTTTCCCAGAACTCTGCTGGCACAAATGGCCAGCAGTGGAGCTCATATCCAAAATGCCCTGAGTGCTCTTGGCCCTAACTTTGTGTTCATAAAATTTGGATGAACTAAAACTTGAAACCAAAAAAAGAGAAAGCTAGCTGTCTTTGCAATACTTTGTTTTTGTGCCCATTTCCTAAGGGCCCTGTGATCACTTTCCTTGTTTAAATTGGGGTGACAGAATGGCAGTTAGGTGCAAACACAGAAGGCAAAGCTTTTTAGTCTCAATCTGTTGGATAAGTTTCTCTGCTTATACTTTGTGGTTGGCTTCTCACTAACAGTACAGTTTTCCATGGGGAAAATTTAGGAGGTTCCTGTCAACAGTAGTTAGTTCCCATGGTCCTCACACATCCATCTTGGCCAAGGTTACCAGCTACCCAGTTTTACAAATTCAGCCTGTTTGTGGGTTGTGATCTAAACCAGACCTATGAAATAATCCACTAAAGAAAAAAAGAGTCTAACTTAAGTACGTGTATATTTAAACTGCTGTCATTACAGTTCTGCTGCAGAGTGTGGCCGTACAAACTGCCAGATCAGTACAACTGAGGAAACAGTAGCTGTAGGACGAGAGGGGAAATAAAAGTCCAGGTGTGTGCAAGGCTGGAACCTTGTTAATGGGTTGCCGAAAAAGGATTTCCAATATATAACCACACTTTTGGCACTCTCTAAAAATATCCATGATAGACAATTTGCATCAAGGGAGAAGTGTCTTAAAATGAAATCACGCTGTGGGTTGCATTCTCAAATGAGCAAAAAATGGCTGCCTGTTTCTGAAAATTAACTTTTGCCATTTCTATGCTATTGCTCATAGTGCCAATTTCCATTATTCCTGGAAGTCCCAGCATTAGAATAGACCATTAAACCCAGTACTTTAAGTCACTAGGTTTGATTGCACTTACAGCAAAAAGCTACACTGGGAGATTAACTGGAATAGCTTGCAATGAGAGCCTTTTTCTGGATATCTCAAATGGATTAAGTTAAATTTGAAAGAGGGACAGAGGAAGCACTCTGCAGAATAAGAGTTCCTGCATGGGGAGCTACTTCAGAATAGCCGCTACACTTTAAAAGTGGCAGTCTGCTTTATTTTGAAATAACTTCTAAAAGTAGATAAGCCTAAGTTTCTTTCATAGCTCTGTTGACATGAAGGAGCCCTAAAATGGGTGTGAATGTGATTAAATTTAGCACCCACATTCTATTATAATTTACACCCACTTTCAGGCTGCATTACTGCCAGAAAGGTGAAAAGAGGCATTCATATCAGTCCCAGGCTATTTTATTTGTAAATTATTCTGATTACAGCAGTGGTCTAACAGCAAGCAGTGTAGTGTTAGAATAGGATCTTACAGTCTGTATGGTTGGGGGTTTCATTGGCTTTGTTTTGGATTGTTTTTTTTCCCCAAATTGTTGACTTTTTTGGTGTTAGAAGAGGACTTTGGTTCTAGCACATGGACAAATCCTTTGCACCTGCAGGTGCTTCAGTTCTC
This sequence comes from Haliaeetus leucocephalus, assembly GCF_000737465.1. Taxonomy (NCBI): domain Eukaryota; kingdom Metazoa; phylum Chordata; class Aves; order Accipitriformes; family Accipitridae; genus Haliaeetus; species Haliaeetus leucocephalus. Next base: position 132,495 of record NW_010973199.1, read on the forward strand.
TAACTGGGGATCCCTGTTCTAAAATGGTCCACACTGTTATTACTGCCTGTGTTACCATAGCAATGCAAACTCTGTTTGATATGAACATTCTTCCCTACAATTACTACAGCTGATGAGCACAGTAATTATCATAGCTTCCTAAGGTGCACTTAAAATAGCAGAGGCAAGGGAATGCATTCTTGAAATATATGGTACATTCTTTGCAGGCTGTCCTGAAAAATCTCTCTCAGTGGGAAAGTTCAGCTTGTCTTCTGTGGTTATAGATGAGATATTTAAGATTTTTCAGGATAAAGGTTATATTGGGACAAGATACAGCAATAAGCGTAGAAAATATCCAGTTACTGTAACACAGCATGATTTATATCATCATTGCTTAAAACATCTTATTGTTACTAGTTCTACATACCCCCAGACATGACAGAACAGGCCTAGGAGCAACATAAACTGGTGTCACACAGTGGAATGACTTAACTAGGAGCTTTTCAATACCAGAAAAATTAGTACCTGTGGCACACTACCAACCAACCATGTTGCAGCTTCACAGGTGAGAAGCTGCTAAAATAGTCAGAATTCAGGCATATTTTTTTTCACAGCAGAACACCAAAAGCCAAGCAAAAAATTCTCTCAAAGAAAACCCAAAAGCTTTTGTAGACCAATGTTTATACCAGTGGAGAGTGTGTTTTGGGGATCTTAAAGGTTCACAGAATCATTGGGACTAATCTTTTGCAGCTACTAATTTTCTTCTTAATATATATATTTAAACATAAATTCTCAAACTTTGATAATGCTTGATTCATTGAAAAGGAGATTTAAGATACAACTTTGTTCTATCTAGATTTTTTTTCTCATTTTAAGTGATGGTGAGCTCAAATAGGAGATGTTACACTGGCAGGGAGCTGCTTATAGTATCTTAACCTATGAAATGGATTACCACCTGTATATTACATATGATTATAACACCACAGGTTTTCTCTCTGTTGGGTGAGCAGTCATCAACAGATTTAGCAGGAATAACAGCTGTAAATGAAAAGCAGGATATTGAAGAAGGCATCAGCTAGACAGACCAAGAGTTTGCCTTGAAAAATGACGAGTGTTTATTAATTCAAGATATAAGGAGATTTAACCTGTAGGATAGTAATCAACTTGTAACTGAAGAAAACAGCTGAGTAAAAGTGACACATTGTGAATTGCTTGGGGAAGGTGAAGGGAGAAATCTGAGAATGCTAATGATTTGGCTAGCCATAGTTACATGTGCCTTAATTCAGATGTCTTCTCATTCTGATAGAACGGATTTCTAAAGCTAATGTCTAGTATCTTGTAATTTGTGGGAACGCTAATGATTTTTTAATGATTATTATTGGATTATCTTTATTAACAGAACTTCAAACCTCACCATTTGCTGTTTTGCCTTTCCAGAATTAAGACAGTAGCATGTACGATATTCACAGAACTCTTTAGCCACAAAGGTATGGATTAAAGGGGTAATAAAGAGATATTGAGATACCAGGGGTATTGAGATATCAACTACCAACACCCCATGAAAGTGTATTGAGATATGAGTTATCTATCTCAGTGTAAAATGCTGGATCAGAAAACATAGAGGAAATCCTTAATTCAAGGACAAAGTCAAAATCTTTCCATACCTGAAATCTTCCTGAATAACCTACTCTGCTCTGTCTCCACTTGTATTTAATACAGAGTTAATGACCTCAAAATAGGTGTAATAATGTAAAAGTAAACCTTTTTAGGACAGAAGTAAGCAGACGGTATCTATTCACAGTGCCTACCTTTTGTGCTTTACCTCTGTCCTCTGTGCTCAGGGATAGCGACACAAGGCTAAAGCAAGTGTTGCTTGCAGTTATGGCTGGCTGTACGTGCCTTTCAACAGGTTTCATTTTCTTTCAGGATTCATTCAATATGTAAAAAATAGTAGTAAGTGTAGTAAAAAGACAAAAAGCATAAAGCAGTGACAGAGCACATTGAAGAACACCTACTCTTCTTTACACCCATTTATAATTATTCTGTAAAGAGCAAAAATTTTTAAGTTAGTATAGGTAAGAGTGTGCATCCAAATTAATACAAAAGGGAACCATGTGTTCTGCAGCTTGAGGGCTGGTTGCAAGCCAGACTATCTAGACTTCTGTTGCACTGTAGACCAAAACCATCATGTTTTCCATCGCACTCTAGGGAAGTATAAATAGACAAGCAGTGGACAGTGGTTGTCTCCTCAAGGAATGAAAAAGCAGGAAGTTTTAGGGAATTTCTGCTATCAAAGTAATTCTTCTTCCCTGACTTGAATTATATTTTCAGGAAATATAATTAGAAAATGCATTAGATTTTTAAATTTGCAATTTCTTTCTAGGTTTTAATAGGCATAATCAGTCACTAAATACCAGTTATTCAGTGTAACAAGCAAACAATTCTCTCACCACAACACCCTTAGGATTCTGGTATCTTAAAATATCCTGATATGTACATAATCTTGTCGTGTTACAATACAGACATCGTTCTCTGGATATTGCTTTGACCTGCTTTTGATCTGCTCTTTTTGACTGCTCTTTGAGTTGCCATATGTATTATTAGAGAGACTTTCTGTAGCCTACCATTGATTGTTCTTCTGACTTACTAAAAGGAATTTAATTATTTACACAGCTGAGTAATTATTTTCCATTGGTACAGTATTGGCTTCATATCATCTGTTCTGATTTCAGATGGCCCATGTCACTGTGGATTCACTGCTTCAGGAATGTCTTTTCCATACAGAATGAAGATTTCTAGTGGAATCTTCTGGCTTACTACTGTGATTATACATGACATTTTCCCTGCTGCTTTCTTAACTTCCTGGTCATTGGTAGAGTGCCTAAAATGCCAATATGCTTTGATCTCAGTCCTGTGTGCTAATGTTCTTCTTGTTAAGTAGGTAACCACACATACCTGGATGCAGGACCTCCATGAAACATGATACATATCTGATTTTCAACTTCCAGAAAAAGTCAGCATGTTGGCTATTTTATTCAGAGTGGCTGAGCTGTGTGAAAAAGGTGTTTCCAATGAGCTGGGCATTTGTTTGTTTGTTTCAATATTCCCCAAGTTTTCTACTATTAAAATCCTTTCAGAGCCAGTATTGGAAAAGTTAGTCTGTCTGTGAAAACTTTTATGTGTGCAGAGTGTGGTGGAAGCACTGCACACCTAAAAACAGAGTGATGGCAGTGGCAGGGTTTTCTATCTGAGTGCTGAACCAGGCGTCCATGGTTATATGTATTCTTATTTAAGAATACTAATGTCCATTTAACTACAGCATGCCTTCATATTCCTCTGACTCTTCCTCCAAATTATTTCTTTTTAAATGCCTAGGTAAAAAGCATTTTTTAATATAAATTTCCTTACATTAGTTTGAGCAGAAGGTTGAAAACCATAGTTTGGTTTTGACTCTGCTGCAGCCAAATCCCTTCTGGAAGCTGGTTAAGCTGAAATGAAATGAAGGATTGGGGAATACAGGGGTTAAGGAATACCCAGACATTACAGAACTGGTGAATGGCACTGGTGACCTGGCCCATGGAAAGGGCTCTTTCAGACAGCATTGCCCAGCATAGATGCCAGAAGTCCTGTTTTTCAGACAGGGCAAAAATGACTGTTTGTGGTTTATAAAGAAGCCTTTGAACACTGCATGTAAGTGAGACTGTAACCTCCAGAATTTCAGCCACGCTGTGACCAGAGCGGTGTGGGAGGGCCGCACGGAACCCCAGGTCTACCTACATGCCACTGCAGGTGTTCCTTGCTGCTGCTCTTACAGTGCTCCAGCAGCATCCCCTTTATCCAGCAGTTACCAAAAATGAATGTATTATTTTTCCTAACTTTTACCATGCATGTAATTGTATGCAACCTGTTTAAATAAACTCCTTAAGACAATTTTGAATGCTTCTCTGCCTAGTTATTTCAAATAACCTGCAGTTATATTGATGAGTGAAGGGGTAAGTTATCATATGCAGCACCCATTGATGGATTCATTAAGTGAATGTAGATTCTTGTTTCTCCTGTGTTTTGATGCAGGAATAATTATTCAGACCAACTGTACGATCACAATCTGAACTGTGTAACATATTGTGAGATAGCATATGACTACTACATGTGGTTAGCAGAGGCTGATCTACGGTAATATGAATTTCTTACTGCATCCAGGACAAGTGCAAAATTTATAGTTGCCTGGGGTAATTTTTAACACATGCATCACTTATTCTTTTGATTATCTGTTAGGAAAAATATGTGTAGATTACTAACTTTAGGTAGCTTTCCTTCTTTTTTTCTTTTTTTTCTTTTTTTTTTTTCATTCATCAGCCCTTTTGTACTATGTTATTCCTTGCAAGAGTGAAAATTTTCAGCTGTGTCCCTGTGCTGGTTTTGGCTGGGATAGAGTTAATTTTCTTCATAGTAGGTAGTATGAGGCTGTGTTTTGGATTTGTGCTGAAAACAGTGTTGATAATTCAGGGATGTGTTTGCTACTGCTGAGCAGTGCTAACCCAGAGCCAAGGGCTTTTCTGCTCCTCACCCCACCCCACCAGCAGGAGGCTGGGGGTGCACAAGGAGTTGGGAGGGGACACAGCCGGGACAGCTGACCCCAACTGACCCAAGGGGTATCCCAGACCATAGGACGTCGTGCTCAGCATGTAAAGCTGGGGGAAGAAGGAGAAGGGGGGACGTTGGGAGTGATGGCGTTTGTCTTCCCAAGTCACCATTAGGTGTGCTGGAGCCCTGCTGTCCTGGAGATGGCTGAACACCTGCCTGCCCATGGGAAGTGGGGAATGAATTCCTTGGTTTGCTCTGCTTGTGTGTGCGGCTTTCACTTTACCTATTAAACTGCCTTTATCTCAGCCCATGAGTTTTCTCACTTTTACTCTTCTGATTCACTTCCCCACCCCAGTGTGAGGGAGGTGAGTGAGCGGCTGCGTGGGGCTTGGTTGCCAGCTGGGGTTAAACCACGATAGTCCCGAGGCAAAATGCTGTTAGTTTGAAATTAATGGATCTTCATCACGTGCCAAGACAGGACTGCTGTGGTGTTTTGGAAGAGGGAGGATTACACATATTCACTGAACTATCACGCTATGGGACATTCATCACCTTGAGAGGAATAATAAAAACAAAAGTTTGAGTAACATTGACTTCAGCCTTTGTCCCTGGGTAATGCAGGGTTAATGTTGAACTTCTGGAGTACCCCACTTGTCCTTTACCCAACTCCCAACTTCTCCTCCACACTGATACTTAAGATCATAAATAGAAAATTTCACTGTCTATTACAAACTGAAAATGTTTAAAAACCTTTAAAATATGACTAATATGCTTAATTTTACAAGTAATTTAATAAAACCATCTTCCACCCTGCCCCTCTCCAAGTATATTTACAGTTGTCTAGAATTTCTGCTAGAATATATGTCCTTTTCTACATGAATTACGTGACCTTACTAAGGAGCACAAAATAACCTTGACAAATGATAAAACTAACTAAGGTTCAGTACTATGAACTGGTTTCGGTACTGACTAATTTAGAATGCCTGATCTGATATTAGATCCTTTAATTAATGGTAATTGGCTGATAATGGTTAAAGAATTCTGGAAAAGTATATAGTTACGGAGACAGAAGCTATCTGAAACTTTATCAAAATCAGTAAGAAAAATTATAATAAAGGAACAGTACTAGTATTTGCAAAGTCTAGGTTAAGAAAGGTATTGCAGTCAAAAACTTGTTGAAGACAGTAGAATTGCTTTCATTGGCTGTGAGCTTATATGCATCAGGCCTGTGGAGAGTCAAATACTTATCAAACAGATTCTTCTTGCTCTTTTATAGTACCTAAATACCAAAGCTTTAGTGTTCTCCACTTTTAAAACTGGAAGCATTCAGGTTGCAACTCAGAAAAAAGTTTGGTAACACAAAATGTAAATATGACAGGGAATTTGTCCAAGTGAGGAAGAACATTCTGTTTCATTCATGTCACTTGTCATTTATAATGACTGTGTTACCTGAGAAGAAGATGACCTCTAGCATTTATTGTATTTTGAAAGCCAAACCTGTACAAGACTTTTATTAATACTTGGAAACTTCACTGTTGAGCAATGATGTTATACACTCTTGGCTTTTGTGCAGTCATTGTGTTCTGTAGACAAATATTAAGGATTTTTTTTTATTGCCTTTTGATAACAAGAAAGCCGCAGTTTCCTGATTTCAACATGATTTCAGATGAAGTGATTGTACCTTTCCTAAGTTGGTTTAATTGAAGTGAATGTGCTTTTTCAGAAGAGAGGAAACCTATACAAATAAATAAAACAAATAGAAAATATTTATGAAAAAGAACGTATGTGTTATTCCTTCCTATTTTGGCTATGGAACAAGGAAATAAACCATAAATTCTTCCTTAAAGCAAAAAGGTGAAAGTTGAATATAGTTAGTGTAATTCACTTGGAGAAAAAGAAAACAAACAAACAAAAAGCTTTGAGAGATCACTGTTTCTGTGCAGCAGTTATATTCACTAGGTAATCAGCCTTTAGGTTGACCTGTTAAAAAAATGATAGATGAGGAAAACAGTGAGGAATTTGTGGTCTTCTGTTTTCTCTCCTTTTCTTTTACTTATTAACTTAAAATATTTGATGCAAAAGGTTTATACTGTCTGTTAGAATTTGTTTTTCTTGCACCTGTTTGTATAGCTGGAAAATATAAAGAATGTTGTATTTTAATTTCCTGTTTTGTTTAATGGTTCCTTGGAGGACCTGGTGATGTTCATGATCTCTTTTAGACCCAGTTTTCAAAAAAGGGTTAGAAACGTGCTTACTTTACAAAACTTGAATGTCCCTTGATTGCACATTCTACTTAACAGTAAGAACACTGCATGTTTGCAGTTTGGGATCTAAGGTCTTTGCCAAATGGTAAAGGAGTTTAATCTATAATAATGACCTTTACCTGAATATTGTGTCAGGGTTTTGCATTAAATAAATGTTGAAAATAGAAAAGGACAACAGGTTCAAAGTGTCTGAATAAAAAAAAATTGCTTTCCCTTCCCATCTGTTTTTAATTGTTTTGTAGTTAAAATTGAATGAAAATACTATGTCTCTTGCCTATCGAATTCTTTTTGTGTGTGGAATTTCTAGCTTGAGAAGTGAACATGAAGAAAAGTAGCATGTGCAGGGTAGAAGATGACCACACAGTCTAACAAATTAAAAGAAGATATAAGCCCAACTTTTATTTCAGTTTCTAAATTTTGTTAATGTTCTAGACTCAGAGGTAAAGCAAGATAAAATGGAACATATTAGTTATTTTTCAATTTAATATAGTAAGGCTGGTTGCTTTGTGTGCCTTTAGACAAATATGCTATTTTTTCACCTGTCTTTGATGAAATATCCTACACCTTCCTTTGTAGATGTATGTAATATATCTTCAGTGTTAGATATTATATTTGCTAGAGTTTTAAGTTGGTGAAATTTGTGATGTTTAATGAATACTTTACTGGAAATTATTTTTGCCATTATATACGTAACTTAGCAATTTTAATTATGCTACTGCAATGAATTGCATTAATTTATTTTACTTTCCTGTCTGAAATCTTTTTTTAAATGAATATGTTGATTTACTGAACACTGACCTCATCTCTTTCTGTTTCTGAGACTTCCTCTATGTACCGTAGGAAGAAGCTATAAATATTGAGGGAAAAGGAGAAGTAATGACAAAACCTAACTTCAGACCAGCATGCTTGACTTTCTAGGATCCCTTCATGGTCAGTGAAGAAAACCAGCCCTGTCTCCTCAGAGCCAATGCCTTCATCGGTGACCTAACTGTAGGCAGCTGTCGGGATGTGACATCACAGTGTCCCTTCGTCCTGCCTGTGGCTGAGCCTTCCTGCCGTCCCGTCTGTAGTGGCACAATCCGTTTGCCAGGTTGTGCAATTGGGAGTGTGGTTGGATCAGCTCCCTCATCCAAGTGAAAACCAGAACTCCGGCACGCCCCCCCCCCCCAAAAAAGAAAAGGTGGTTTTAGTCCATTCAGTACCACAAAACTAAGCAGTTGTTAGATCCAGCACAAGGAGTTGTGTAGTGTACAGGAGGGGGGCAAATATCTTCTCCTTTCAGTTGCAGGTTGTAGCTCACAGTAAGATCAGATAAACCATGCTGTGAAAATGTTGCTCCACTTAGACATTCCAGCTCCCTGTATCTCTCCTTTGAACGATGCTGGTGAAATTAGCTTCAGCAGGCTAATGTCATTTTGTAAACAACCTGCTACATAAATGCAGTAAAATATGGAAATATTCATCATCGTTCACTCAGAAGACCTGCGTGTCTACATCCATCAATACATTTAGTTGCCGGTGAGAATGCAAAAACCCAAACAAGGATCTGTCATTACTGCTTACAAGAATCTATCTTTCTTAATCAAACTCAGATGAATAGATACTCTCTGAAGAAAGACAACCAAAAATGCTGGCTAGTAGCCTGGAGCATTCTTCCTGGCTTTTTTTTTTTTCACCAACATCAGAGGCTGCCTCTGATCTCACATGGAGAGAAGAGAAATGCGCAGTGAGAGGTTTAGTGGATCCAGATGCTGAAACAGGAGACACCCAGATGTATCTGTATGTGGAGAAAAGGCTGATAATGGCTGAAGGAAGCTATGGAACGGGTAGGCAGAAGAGATGAGAAACTGGTCAGATATGCTGAAGAGGAATAGCAAAAAGGAAGAGACAGGTACAATGCGAAGGAGGAAAATAAAATTAAATGAGATAAATTCAGCAAAAGAAGCTCTATATATTCATATACATATAAATATACAAATGAAAAATGATGTAAAACAAATAAGGACATACATATATATATATTTCACATAAAGAGAAAGAAAGAGTGAAGACAGAAAAAGATTATAGATCAACAGTCTCTCCTAATCACATTCTTTTCCCATGAAGATCAGTCTTAGATGCCAAATTTATCTAATCAAAATCATCTACTGTTTCCCAAACAGTTGTGCTGATCAGTCTTACGAATCTCTCAAACTCACTGCTTTTTAGGAATTTTCCTCAGTCTGAGATTTCTTTTGACCTATGCAACAATTTGTATTTATTGACATCTACTTTCTCCTCATCCATCTGTTCAAATTAAAACCTAAAATTCTGAAAGTTGTTTGCTTCCAAACTGTCTTCACAAACTGATAATGGTTTGCTGTACATTTTCACTTCTCTGACAAATGGATTTTCTTGACGTTATCAGAGAATGATATAGAGCAGTTGCTCTCTGAAACTTCTTGAGATGCTTGCTCCAGGCATAGGGTGTGCCCAAATAGCTGTGTGTGACTGATATTTAAGCATGCTGCGTAGAATAATTCAAGGCATTTACATGCTGCATAGGATAATTCAAGGCATTTAGTAAGGAACAGAAAAGTTCATTTAACACAGACTTGGTCAAAAAGTCCTCAGAACTTACTGTTTGAAGTGATTAGGAAAAGGTATTAGACTGTTGCAGTTAAAAACTTTTTCCTACCGATTAAAGGTGGAAAAATTAGCTGGGCTTAATGTATCAAATCAAGTACATTAAAGTGACATTAGCAAGTTGTGTGACTGAACAGAGCCAGCCATGTGGAGTAAGCCAGTTGGTGCTGGTAGTGTGACTTCCACACCATGTGTGGGTCAGGAACGCTTTCTGCTCACCTGGTCTCTCTGAATTAGAATGCCCATGAGAGCTCCAACGGTCAGGTGGGCACCTCTGAACCATCTTGTCCGTTATTCTCCACAGGGAAGCCAGTTCTCACACTCTGGGAATGCTTCATGTGGTGAATCAAAGTTCAGTGAGAGACAATCAGGAAATTACTTTCCAAATTGAATATCTTAACTAAAAGGCCACCTTTGGTGCATTTTAGGTAGGTATAAAATTATACTATTGTTATAAAACATAATGAAAGTGGTTTTCTAGTATGCACTCAGGTTCATGTGAGAGATGCGAAGATTATAGTCCTGAGGAGAACATGGTGTAGGATTGCTATCAATTTCACCTGGACTTTGGTTTAATGGCTTCAAATTCCAAAATATCTTCCTAAAGCTAAAACTTTACTTAGCTTGACTCCCAGCTTAGTGAAGTATTTCTTCTGTGTTCTGTAAGTGGATTGTGAGAAGCTGGAGACATGCTGTGTCTTACAGTGTGGCAAAATTAATAACTCTTATTGAATTATAGTATTCTGGGCCTCATGGAATTACTTTTGAGCATTCCAGAAAGTTTATTATAAATGTCTGCTCTCTGTTCCAAATTTTGGGCATTTTTGAAATAGTTTTCTGCTTTGGAGCTTTATAGCAAAAGCAGTGTGATCTTAGCAAATTGGTTCAAAAGAGGTCCACATTAACTTTTTCATTTCATGTGGATTCATATCCCCCAAGTTTTGCTTTGAGTACTGAGTTCAAAGAAACCAAAAATTCAAAGGAAAGCTCCACCCATATCATTGAATTTTGTCTAGGGAACTTTTTTCCCCTTTGAGTCATAACCAGAATAATAATGAGTAACAACTGGTTTCCACCCCAACTATGAATGACCCGGTTTTGCTAAAACTTATCCTTCTCTATCTGGGAAAGCTATAAATCTTGGTGACAGTTTTGGTAGACCAGGTTTAAATTTCAATCTCCCTCTGCAAGATTGATGTAAATAAATTTCTCTTTTTTTCAGCTGCAACCTGCATATAATTGGAACACCTTTCTTGGCATATTTTTGTGAATGTATTTAATTATTTATTTATTTGTTGGTTTGTTTTTATAGGAGAGATGATTTATTCACTTTTTCTCCTATGATATTTTTCTGTATGGTATGACTTCATCATCAGGTTAAGAGTACTGAGTATGGCTTCTTTCACAGTCTACTGCCAAAGGAAATATTTACAAGTCCAACTGAGGGAAGAGAGACTCTATGACTGCTATAAATTTATTGCTGGCTACACAAATGTGTCATGATTCTTAGTGGTGCCATGTCTAATTTAGACCAAATGTAAACCTTTGTATAGACAGTGCTCTGACATCCCAGTTAAATCTGCAGAAAGACTAGTTACTTGGATAGAAACATATGATCTCATTCTAAGATCTAAGTACCAACTTGCCAAAATTCTTTGGGGAAGAGTTAAAAGTCAGGCATCCTTCTATAAGGGTCTCATCCATGCCTCATCTCTTTGTTTCCTTTGGTTTCAAGGACCTTTTCAACAAATTTAACCCATATGTATACCTAAACTTTTAGGGATCTCATGTGCATTTCCGTTGGAAGTGAATTTGTCTTTTTTTTTTTCCTTCTTAATTGTAGTTTAGTTACCAGAAATCTAATTCTTGAGAAACTTTTTTCTTTAGCTCCACTATTTGGGCTGTTTGAATTTTTTTCCTGATATTTTCTTACTCTTGTGCATTTAGATTTTAATTAGTTAAGATCACTGATTTCTTACAGGATTCTAATCTAATATAACCTTTTTTGCCTGTGTATATGTTTCATTCATGTACTAAATAATTTCTCAATTGTTTAGCAAGTTACTATCTCTAGAAAAGGCAGCCTCTAGTATGTAATAATTTAGTGAAGATAGACTTTTGTTCCATCTTAAGTTGATATGAAAATTTACAATTGTGCAAAGAAACACATTTCTGAATGAGTATGATGATACTTCATAAAAATAATTAGTGTATGTATTCTGAAGTGATAAAATATCTTTATATATAGTAATTGCTTCCACTAAGTAGAGAATGAAGCCTTGATTTCACATGTTGTGCCTTATGCACAGACTTCAAACTTTTCAAAGGAACAATCTCTCTGTGTAGACTTAGAGCACAGTAAGCCAACTTTCTTGCCACAGTAGGCCACCTAAATGCCAGTGGAGGCTTCTGAAGACCATGATGATTTTCTTTGTCGTCATGACTTGATGTGCCACACATGGAAACACTGGACTTACTTTGATGTACTGCCCCATACATGTACACATATTTATGTGAAGGCAGTTCTTGTCTTATCCCGATTTAGTACAGCTTCTGGAAAAAAGAGTAGCCAGAGGCAGCACGTTGTTACTAGAACAGTATTTGGAGTTTGTTCCTGATCACTTTCTTTCCCAACAGCACTTTAGTCACTGAAAAGAAGGTGGCAATATGCCAGATTTGTTATTCTGGAGATAGCAGCTTGTATTGAGTCACCGCCCTTCCTTGGTCCGTCAGTCCATTCAGTCCTTTGGGTCCATTAGCAACCTCTAAAAGCCACATGAGAGCAACACGTGAAATTTGGTTGTGTGATGGAATAGAGATACAGTACTTTCCCAAGAAAAATGATATTAGAAAGCAAACTGCCAGAGCCAGAACACCACACCTGCAGCTTGCTGCAGGCTGGTATCTGATGAGCCTTCAGGAAAGAGAGTAGACAGTTGGAAGCACTATAGCTGAAATGAATTGTCGTACTCAGACACAGTTTGTGTACCCCTGCTTTTGTATGTCTTTGTAATGAACAGAAGAGTATGATATCCATGCTGGTTTTAATTTAGTTAGTAATAATAAAAACGACAAACTTCAGCAGGAGGGAAATATATGGATGTTTCTTATGGCCCTTGCCAGTTCTATATAGACTTTTCTGAAACGAATGTGGTCTCATCTTTATTGCTATTGCTATCTGTACTAACCATATTAAAACCAATACAGCTATGACTCCTGATATTGCAAAAATATCTTAATTTGAAGCGTAGTCAAGACCTAAGCCCTTGAAGAGCAAAAAATGAGATAGCTAAATTTTCATGAAGAACCATTTTAATATCATGAAGGATTGTACTTGCATTTAGCTTTGTTTTCTTTTATCTTTTTTTTTTTTCAAATTTTGTTTTAATTTTCCAGAATATTTACAAATCTCAAAGTAAAGAATTACTTCTTGCTTTCTGGAAAATTTTTTTTCTCCCCCCCCCCCCCCCCCCCCTTTCTTTGTACTTCGTTCTTATCACTGGAACTAAAAGTCAAGAGGAAATATTGTTCTTGGGTTCATATAATAAATTAACAGATTTCTCATTAGTGCTGTGTACAGATGTTCAGTGGATATTTCCAGCCTATGTGTAAAAAAGCTATTAGAAATCATGCATGAGGGATTAAAATACCCCTTTGGTTTCTGCTCCCAACAGATTTGTGTGAGATTTGAGTAACCCTTAAAAAGTTTTGGATTGGAAAGTTCTGGTGGAACAAGTGATTTAATATATTGTTTCATCATCACTGAGTGCCTGGATCAAATTCATGGAAGTCAAAAGAAACTCTGCATTGCATAAATCTTAATTCTCAAGAAATGACTACTCATCAGTGGAGACAAGTGCTTGTAGCACAATTCAGTATTTTGACACACTGTAATATTGCCAGCCTTTTTTGCTGATTTTTTATAAGTAGTCCTCTGCTCCTTAAATATAAAAAAAAAAGCACGTTATGTTGAAAATTAGTACAATACATTTTTTCTCTTTTCCTGTCCTGTTCCTTAGCAGGTTTGGAAAGTTAACTATAAATAGGTTAATATTTTGAATGAATCATTGTTCATTAAAAAGTTTTAATGATTAATTGTGTTAATACAATTATGTCTTATCTATTAGGAATGAGATGTATTCAAAAAGGACATACATGTTTCACAAGAGTCCGTAAGAGTGAAGTGTTATAGACTAATAATAGAGCAAAAATTAGATAGAAAACTGAATTTAAAATCAAAAAGTTCCAACCGGGAATTTTATTCTCTTTAAAGGCTTCAGTAAAATGTATTTATTCATTTCTCCGCTCTCTTCTGACTTATTTTCTCTACAATTATCAGGAAGGTTTATTTTTCATGACACTTTATATGTTTTTCTAGCTTTTTTGGTTTAGTTACTTCATTATGTATTATGGAGAACACACACAGAAGCCCTATAAAGTTGCCCAATAATTTCCACTGTAGCATTCTAGTCTTCATTTGCTTGTAAGTTTGCCAAACTTTAACTGTTTGAGCTGAAAGGTTCCCTCCTGTGTAATTTCACTGCTGAGGGAAAGGGGAAGAAGTTTCAATCAGATGTGATTTGTCTGGGTTTTTCTGAGGACAGAAAAACCGCATTTCATGGCCAATGTCAGAACTGCTGGTAGGTATTGCACTGAGTTATCTTATATTTTCTGTCTAGCAACAAATACAGTGAGGTCATTCTGATGTCAGAAATGCACTTGTTGCCACATCTGTGAATACTTGGCCAAACTGCGAGTCTTCTTGAATCTGAGGCTCATTAGAGCCACATTCATAATAGAAATTATTGGTGTAGACAAACTACCTGAAGATTTATTTTGACCTGGGCATGCTTAAGTCCAAGGCTGAAAGGTTCGAGCAGAATTTTCCTTAAAGTTGCTGCTCTTAGCTGTCAGGGACTACTGTCATATTAGGTACTGAAAAATGGCTATGAGCTTGTCTTTTGTTTCCTGTATTGCTGCCTAGAAAGGGAGGATGCACCAATGTGTAGAATGATCAGTGGTGAAGAGCTAAAGGAGGGGTAGAAGTTACAAGAAGATTAGGGTGAAGGGTTAGGTGAAGGCTAGATGAAGATAAACGTTTTGCTTAGGAATGACTTGGACTCTAGCAATAGTCCTCCTGTCCCTGAGACATGGAAGTAATAATGCCAGTAAATCTCACACAGATACTGTCAAGAGTTTTTTCATGATCATCTCCAGTATAGTCAGGTATTATACTGATAGCAGCACAAAAAAGATCACAAGGAAATAGACAATGATGTATTCAGAGGTGAATGATGTACAGTAAGTACAGGGCTCCGTACTGAGTGATGGAAACCACAAAGTATCAGCTACAATATTCAAAGTATCCTTCCATCATAACTACTAAATAAGTAGGTGTCCTATGGAAAAATAATTGTAATTATGGTGTTAAAAAAAATCCTTAAATATTGTCAGATACTTACAAAGCCCTGATTCATAAACTGCCCTCACATCTTAGCAAAAAGTGAAATGAGCATTTGCAAATTAGTAAGATAAGAATATGTTCTGAGGCTTCAATTTATCACTGTCAAATGCCTCTGTAACTTACGTTTCACAGACTGTCTTGAGCATAAGGAGCATGCAAAGAAAAGACCTTCTCTGCTTCCTGGAAGAAATTCAATATGTGTGTTACAATGCCTCATGCCATTGTATAAGGTTTACAACCCTTCTTCATCTGAAGACAGACACTTTTTTTTAACATACCCCTTTCATCCACATATGTATTTAGATCACAATAGAATATCTGGATCATGTTTAGAGTTAAATAATGCTTTATCACTTCAGTATGTAAATTAGAAAAGATTACTATTTTAATTGCAGAAGTGTGTATTGTTGACAAAAGAAAGAGAACCTAATGTACTTTATATGTCCTCTTTTGACTGATCTCCTTTTAATTTGTAGCACATTTTATTTACTCTGGTTTGTATGCTTAGATGTGTCCTCATCTGACTTTTGGCTCAAGCAAATAACTCCAGAAATGAAGGATATGCCTACTGAGATCACTTCCTGCTGAAGTCTGGTTTCTTGGCTGGGAAACTGGCTTCTCTTGTTCCTGCTGGAAAGTATTTACAATGGGGATGTTGTAGTATAGTGGCAAAGTTATTCCAGGACATGCTCATGAGTATAAATAGATATATGAATAAAGTTATGCTAAAGAATCAGAGAAGGCAATGAAACCAAAACCTACTCATAATAATTTTCAATCTAGGTTTTGAATTGCCTTGTTAGGATTCCTACAGGGTAACTCATCACTAAAGGATGTTTATATTCCAGCCAGAGAATGGCCATCATCTATTTCTGTTCATGAAGTAGGTTTTGTGAATACCCAATGATCTAGATACCTTGAAAAGTTTATAGTGATACAACAAATCACAGAGCACAGGGAAGAGAACCACTGCACTACATTATTCTTATGAAAGCTAACGTTTAGGTCAAAATTCCGCTGAGTGCTCTTAATATAGACAGTGTCACTGTGTCGCATGTTTACTCTTGTGCTGCCGGCCGCAGTACGGCTGCTGAGTGCAATAGTGCTAAACACGAACTGAGGAAAAGCAAAGCCTGTGGTGTGAGGCACGCGCGCTCTGTGGAGCAGGGCCTGGAGGCATGGGCACAGAGGTGAGGAGCTGGGAAGAGTGCTGATGCTTGGCTGCATCATTGGACTGTTTATTCCTCACCTCAGGGCTGGTGTGAACCATTCTGCATCACCTCTCCTAAAGGTGATATAAAAAGAGGGTTTTAAGAGTTGAATCTGTGATTGCTCACTACTTGCTATCTTCAGGTATTTCTATTGCCTAGGAAGAATATTTTACTAACTGCTCTGTTTGCAAAGGAAAATATGGAAATTCGGGTATTTTTTGTAAAAGATGCACACAAAGGAGGCAGAAAAATTTATGAATGTGTCAATTAATTCAAAGTTGAAAGAAGTTACTTTTTGGTACAAAAAGATTACTTAACATGCCATGGAGATCTAAGGTCACTGACCTCTTAATGGAGAGAAACAGAGAATGAAAAAGACAACTAAGAATTAGGAAATTAATCTCTATACAGTCAAAAGGACTGAGAAAATCACTAATGTTGTCAGAGGCCTCTGGAGATCACGTAGTCCAACCTCTCTGCTCAAGGAGGGTCACCTAGAGCCAGGTGCCCAGGACCATATCCAGACAGCTTTTGAATATCGCCAAGGATGGCGATTCCACAATGTCTCTGGGCAACCTGTCCCAGAGACCACCCTTACAGTAAACTGGGAGGTTTTTTATGTTCAAACAGAATTTCTTGTGTTTCAGTTTGTGCCTTTTGTCCTGTCACTGGGCACCACTGAGAAGAGCCTGGGTCTGTCTTCATTACACCCCCCCATCAGAAATTTAGACACATGGATAACAACCCTCTGATCTTTCTCTTCTCCAGCCTGAACAGTCCCACCTCTCTCAGCCTTCACTTGCATGAAAGATGCCCCAGTCCCATAACCATCTTTGTGGCCCTTCACCGGACTCTCTGCAGCATGTCTATGTCTCTCTTGTACTGGGCAGCCCAGAACAGTACTCCAGATGTGGCCTTACCAGTGCTGAGTAGAGGGGAAGGATCACCTCCCTCAACCCCATGGAGACAGTCCTCCCAATGCAGCCCAGGATATCATTGGCCACGTTTGTTGCAAGGGCTCCATCTCTTTACCAGCCACTGAGGTAAGGCTGACCTCTACTTTCTTTCTTGAAGACAGAAGTGACATTTCCAGTTCTCAGGAACCTCCTCCAGTCACCATAACTGAAATTTGATTGGCCTTGCAATGACATCAGCCAGCCTCCACAGCATTTATGGGTGCATCCTGTTGGGTCCCATTGACTTGTGTCTGTTCAGTTTGTTTATATATTCCCTAACCTGATCCTCCTGCACTGGAGGTGAGCTTTCCTTGCCCCAGACTTTCTCACTGGTCTCAGATGCCTGGGAATCCTGAAAGCCAGTCTCACTGGTAAAGACAGAGGAGAAGAATGCCTTGAGTACCTTGGCCTTTTCTGTGTGCTTTGTCACCAGCTCCCCTGCCCCATTCAGCAGCAGGCCCACATTTTCCTTTGACTTCACTTTACTCATGATGTACCTGTAGAAGCCCTTCTTGTTGCCCATCATGTCCCTTGCCAGATGGGCTTCAACTCCAGGTGGGCTTTGGCTTTAACAACCCCATCCTTGCCTCTTTGAATAGCGTCTCTTTGTTCTTCCTGGGTCATCTGTCCCAGCTTCCACCTCTTGCATGCTTCCTTGTGTGTCACACAACTGTAGCACAAAAGTGTGTCCATGGGTTCAGAAATATAAATAAAACAGGAAAACAATAACAAGGTGAAAAAGGTAGGGAAAAAAAAGGTAGAAAGGTCTTCAGACAAATGATAATTGTTGCTTTGTTTTAAAGCTTCTGAGCTGTGTACTTTATAAATTCATAAGAAACTAAAGATGAGCAAGGACGAGAAATTAGAAGGGAAATGAATATTTGGTTTAGGTTAGCATCATTTAAATTTACCAACAGATACAATCTTTTGGTTTGGAGTCAGAGAAATAAATGCTCTCTAATTATTTTGTGCAGGTATCAAATATATATCTCCACATCTATTCAATCTGGAAAAAACAATGTATGATGTTATTGTCTTCATTTTTTTATTGTTTCCTTTTGTTCTTGATCTTTGTGTTTCCACAACACTTCTGCTGATAGCTTCTGAATTGCAAATGATCAGAAGGTCACAAAACCTTTATGCTGAATGGCTTGTGCACTTCTATAAGTCTGACAAAATCTGCTTTATGCAGAGAAGTACTGTACAAGCCAGTGTCATTAGCTGCAGTAATGAAAAGAGGAATGGAAGGATACCACCCTGAAGCTTTTTGGATCTTAGGTTCCTCACTCAACTTGTCACAGTGCATGAAGCATGCGTGGTTTGATGTCAAGCTATTTGCAGTCATTTAGGTAGTAGTTACTTGCACGCAGTAAGTATGTGTATATTTAACATGTATGCATGAGACATAAAAATACTTTATTTCTCTGCAGAGTTTCAAAAATAGTTCAGTGATATAGATATATAAGTGCCATTGCTTTTTGTTGGTCCTTCTGCACTTAAATGCCTTGGCCTGGCTTGAATATCTACTTCATAATGTGTTCTAGTGAGAATGAGACCTGAGCAGAGTGATGAATTTAACCTTCTCCTTTCAGCAGTTTCCAGTCCTGGCTAAGAAAACTTAGGTTCCAAACTTTGCAGCATGCAATGGTCTGAAAAACTTGATGTATTCATGCAACATGCAAAGAAGATAGCTAAAGCTTTAGAAGAGATACTTCTTAGTGTCTGTTACACCACTTCATACAAAACAGTGCTCATTCTAGCCCTTTCCTCCAAAACTTTGGAACTATGGAATCGTGCCCTTTTGGTATTATTCTCAGTCATGTTTGGTATTAAACTCAATCAGCAAAGCAACATTTTAGTATGTCTCTAACCAATCAACCACGACACCTAAGAATCCATACGATTACATTTGTAAATAGTTTAATATGAATATTATTTCTATGTAATTCATTAGCCCTTGGTTTCACTGTTATGTAACTTTAATTAGAGATATGCTGCTACTTCTAAGAGTTTCACATTAAAAATAGAATCTTATGCAATGTGTAGCCCATTTTAGCCTTTGATGTGAAGAACTGTGTAGTTAAATCTAATGGCACCTGTTTTCTGTACTTGATATTCTGTTGGCATATTTACTTATTACGCATTGGAAAAATGGCAGTAGTTCAGTGTGAACTTTTCTTCTTAACCCTTTAATACATAACTGTTAGAGGTATTCTTAATACCACAGTTATTTTATGTGTTCTGCTGCTTGTCCTGACATCTCTCATGCCTATCTACTTCTTATAAAGTTCTGGTAATTGCCAAAAAATGTAACAATCCAATGAAAACAAAGAATAGCTATTTTTCATTAAAGATAAGTTTTCCTTACTTTTTTTAAAATTCACTGATCTACCTTTTTGAAAAAAGGTCTATAGCAAAATCATGCAGAAAATGTTGATTCTTCAAAAACATTCCATTAAGTATATTAATAAAAATTAATAAAATCCTTTGTCTTTATGAATTAATGTGTTTATAATGCACTGGCATCCAAGAATGTGGTACGCAAGAATGTGCAAAAAAATATGTAGTTCCTGCTCATATTACTGTTGATATCACCATTGTCATGTTTTGCCCAGAAACAGACTCAAAGTCACTCTGGCTTCTTCCTCTTCCTGAGTTAACCAGAGTCTTGAGCAGCCTGCAGCCTGTTCATTTCTCACACGTACCCAGCAGAGATTACCAGCTTCCACATTTGCACTGCCGATAGTTTGTGCTTGTTATCTCCCCACGCTTTTGATGTATTACCTTTCTCTCATACAGAGGCATAGATTTAGTGCATCAACGTGAAGCTTGAGTCAAAATGAGGTGCTCTAGCCTGGGTCCTCCATTACGGAACACCTCACCAGCCAGTGCTCATCTTGGGTCTCCAAATCCCCTTTGTACCTCCATAAGCTGTATGTACTGGACAGCATGGCAGACTGTTGATACTACGGATTTTGCTAAAATGATAGGATTAAATTGTGCTAAAGGAAATAACACCACCCTTTACTTCCACATTTATATTGGGGAAAAAAGAGACACATCTCCCCAGTCCCTCATGAAGTGTATTGAGTTTAATATCTAAACTGTTATTTCTGTGCAACGGAAAAGTCTATATATGGAGAGAGAGCCCAGTGTCAGTAAGAAAGGCACTGTGCAGTTCTGCAGGGAGAACTTGCCCTTTATGTAGGTATTCAACATTAAGAAACATTTGTTCACAAGAGCAAAAAGACCCAGTGGAAAGACATCTTTTCAACTGGCATATTTTCAACTACTTCTGATGAATTAAGCTGACCTTTAGAAATACACGTCTGGGCTGGCACTAAAGCTAGCATTTCTATTTTTTTAGAGTGTGTGTATATATGAAGAAAAGAGTAAGCAGGGTTACCCAGCTATTGTTCGTGTCCAAGCAGGTGACTGTAGCAGGTACACTCTGCTTGCACACTGGTGAATGATGGCAGCTCCTCTGTTACACTCTCTTCCCGGATGCAGAACAGAGTGTTAAGCTGTGCAATCAGCATCACCAAGGTGTTTGAGTCAAGGAACACCATGATCTTTCTTAAGGCAACTCCGGCATTTTAATGATCTGAAAGGTTGCGTTGAATTGTAACAATATCTGTAGACAGACCATAGAGGGGAGGAAGGGGGGAAGTCTCTGGGTTTTGTTTTTCAAGATAAACTTTCCAGATGACTTTTATTTTAAAGACTAGTGCAAATGGGAAAATTCTAATAAGAATACAGAACTTGTTACTGAAAAATAAAACTTTATATGCATATATGGACTTCTGACTTGTATCCAGTTGCCTTATAAGCATTTGTCGTATGACAAACAAATCAGCTTACAGACATAGATCTTAAGGGTCACACTTTTAGAACTTAGAATCAGGACCATATTTCCAGAGGAACTCAGATCATCTTCATAAGCTGGAGTGATTCATGTTTTTGAGGAAAGTTCAGAATATGTACTGGTTGATGTGTTGAAAATCCTCACTTGGAAAATCTTTGAAAAACTTGAAAAATACTGGTTTGGAGCAGTTAGAAGCTGAGGCCTAAGCTCTTTTGAAGGTCTGACCCTGTGTCAAAGGAGTGAAATCCAGCTGTGTTTCCAAAACTTGCTTTATAACATGAGCAATAGAAAATTGTCAGTTCCAAAACCCTGATTAATCTTACTGATTTTAGCCATCTGAATGAGATGTTTAAATTACAACTAATGTTGTTATCAACTCTCTCTATAGACAGTACTGAGAGAAAGAAGCACTTCAGACTTATTAACTTCCCACAGGGATAACTGTCTGTAGGTGGTACTTTACCTAAATTTCAGTCAAATGCGGGTACAAGCTCTCTTCCTTCTCTCTACTTTCTTCTTCATTGGTTAAGTTCTTTTTTTTTATTCCACAGATGGACCTCTGACATTTTTGTACCATCAAATATGGGATGCAAAAGAAATGGTCCTGTGTCAGAAGTAGTGTAGGTTTATTGTTAAGAGGATCAGGTGTAGTATCTTGCCACAGGAACAGGACTATTGCCAGAGAGTACGAATGAAGAAAGACCACAAAGCCCTTACATGCTTATTCGCCTGGTATCTCCTAATTACATATGTATGATGAATACTCAAGATTAGAACAAATATTCAGACAAGACCACCAAGCTGTCAGCCAAACTTCAATTAAATGTTCAGCCATGAAACTTTAAAAATTCATTTGTTTTTTTGAACTGCAAAGAGTTCTTTTTAAGTTTATTATCTGCAATATAGCTAAGATTGGTACGTTATTTTTTCTGTGCTATAAAAGAATAATTGCCTTTGTTGCAACTAACAGTAGCTGGCAGGTATACAAAAATTTTATTAGTTAAGAGATGTTTGAAGGTTGCTCATGGTTACCTGTTGTCTGTTATATGAAAGAACAGGGAGAAAGAAACTCAACTGATGCAAAAAAAAAAAAAAATTTCAATCAATTCAGTTAGATTGAGCAGTTAACAGGGAGGGATAAAAAAAGATTAGTATGAGAAACAACGTAAGTATTGCATGTTTGGAATGGAGCAACAGATGCTTTCAGGATAAGTATAGGTATAAATCTTTTGCAATGGTTACTAAGCCATGTAACAACTACAAAGAAAAAGAATCTCCATGCTCTAATTTGGCAACTGAAGGCATTGTGAAGTTTCCAGCTAATTCACTAGAAGAGCCAGGAAAAGGGTGCTGCTCTAATGACTGCCTGTCCCTTGTTTGATGTTCAACTGTGGTTGAAAGATTTCAGAAAAAGACTATGTCTGGGTTTTTTAACTTGCTGAAGGAGGCTCCCTCATGTTTTTGTGATCTGAGAACAGAAGCTGGAAAAACCAATGTATACCAGATTCTGCAGAAGTATTAAGCAGGCAGTGCTCCATCTGAAGGAAGTTTTAGTGAGATACTGAAACACAGTATTTACTTACAAATTGCTTATCTTATATTCTGTTAATTAAGCAAACCCTTGCAAAATTTAGAAGAGGAAAATTGTTTAATATACTGTTAAAAATGTAGAGTGATACAAAATCTTTATTTTTATTATTTTGGTGCCTCTGTACTGTTAAGCTAACATGTTCCATATTGGTTTTTGAATAAATCTGCACTAATGAGAATCCTGAAATGGTTAGGCAGAAATTAGATTGAACAGACATTTCCCTATATCACTGTGTATGCTTATAGGGACACTCTCTATGATAAAAGGTAATGCCAAAGAAAAGAGAGGATCTGTGTTAATTCCTAAGGAAACCTGAACTCTTTATACATGTTCATGAAGCTACTAATGCCTCCTACCTGGTATCTTATTTTTTAACTCTGTCCTTCTTTCAATTGCCAGGTGACTGTTTTCATCACTGGGAATAGCAAAATGTTTTAGATGATACATTGAAATACCAAACCACCTTATAGAAAGCCAGAGGTGCACTACTTAAGTGAAAATTCTGTATTAAACTACTGGATTTTGTCAGAAGGACTATGCCAGTGTAACACAATTTCTATTTAGAAGAATCATTTACCTGGAATTCCACAAATCACTACAAAACATTTGAGATGCACTACAGGTCCACTAAGAAAAAAAAAGTACCTCTTTCTCAGGTCATTAATGGTTGTTATCCTGAAGTTATCAATCGACTGAGTCATATGATCTCTGAAGCAATCATTAGGGTCATAAAATGAAAAAAAAAAAGCAAATAAAGGCTCTCTATACATAGGCAATGCAAAGAGGTAGAAATATACATACATTGGCTATCTTGGTACAGGCAGGTGGAGATTACAGTGAACTGATGTTTCACCAGATCACTGTCTACCCTTAAAGGGGGTATGTTCAGTGACAGAAGGGAATGCCAGAAAAAAAAGAGGTTCTGTGAGCGGATAGAAAATATATCAAAGCGCTTGCTCGTCCAGTCAATCTATCTACACAAAATTTAATATGAGAAAGGAAATTTAAGTCAGCCCTAGGAGTATTCAGCCTGCCTCAGAGCAGGAGCTTTTGACATTTACTTTGGGTCAGGAGGTATAAAGATCAGACACAGAAAAAACCACCCCAAACCCTAAAACTTGGCCTACTTAGCTTATGCTCCTGGGAATTCCTGGGAGCTCCTGAAATTGCAGCTTGCTTGGCTGTTATCCACACCAAAGAGCTTTTCCCAGAACCTCTCTACAGTGACTCTCTGTCTCAAGAATAGCACAAAACAGCTATAGCAGGCGATAAAATCTTTCCTGTAATCTTTTTCCCATTGTGTTTCCAGGTGATCATTTTGGAGCACAGCCCATTCTATGGCTCCGTAATTTCCTTGGCGCTTCTGAAGTATTTGCAAGCTAGAAATTGTCCTTGGGAACTCTTTGCACACATACTTCTTCCCATCTGCCCTCACCCCTTACTCATGTTCACAGTTTGCAGTTGCTGCCTCTGGAGAGCTGCACAGGGTAAGGCCCCATCTCCCTTAGTGTTGCTGATCAGCTATGTGAAGGATAATTTTTAAATGGCCCAAGATGCATTTTTATGTTACTGCTTTCAGTTGTCTGTCCAAAATCTGCAAAGCACTGTATTCAAGAGGCAAAAATGAAGAACACGGCATAAAAAGTGATGCTATTCCAACATTAATGTTTCAGATTTGTGCTTAATACCTCCCAGAAAGGCAGGCAAATAAAGCAGGCCAAAATCCTTCCAGGGAATTCCAAATAAATCTGCAGCATTCTGCCAGGGATAAAAGTGACACTATAAATATTAATTAATCAAAGGATTATGCATTAAAATATTCCATCCAAAATTTTCTTATTCTTCAGCTGATCACAAAGTAATATTTGTAAAATGCTTTGAAGAGGACAAACACTGTTTAAATACCACACATTAGTCAATGTTATTGTTATGGATAGTGTCGTTGACTTGATTTGAAGCGTTCCATGTGATGGCTTTTTAAAATAAATTACTAGTGGAATGAAAACTGTACAGTGTATGAAAGCGAGCTCGAAACACTAGGTCAACACAGAACTCTATATTCTTCTTGAACACACAGTGAGTTTTAGTTTTTACATGTCTTTTTATTGTGAATTAAAACATCTGTCCGGGATTTCTAAGAATCTGGAGGACAAATGGAAATGAGATGCAGCATTCCTATCTTTTGATTGTACTTTTTATTAATTGCAGATCAAACTACAATCCAATATCCAGGTGCGGTGAGGTTTCTAAGGAGAGGGCCCCAACCAATCTAAATGTGAAATGTGTGAGAGCATGTCTATAGCACTCCGGGCAACGTGGTGCCGAGAGTCCTCAGCTAGCTCCAGAGGGACTCATCCCTCCAAACCACACAGATCAGCTCTCTGAGCTGGGGTCCTGAAAACAGTAAGGTGGGGTTAGCCCACTCTTATGTCCTAGCAAATAAGCCTCTTTCTTTGTGGCTGACAGCTATTCCGATTTTGAGCATGAACCCTATTGCAGCCAAGTCAAAGACCTTTGAAAAAGACTCCATTATTCAATGCAGACTGGCCATAAATGCTTAGGGAGAGCACCCATCTGATTTTTTATTATTATTTATTTATTTGGCTAAGTATAAAAGTAGGAGATGGTTTTAAAAGCCAGATTCAGATCTGAAACTGGTCTTCATAGGAGAATGAGAGGATTCTCACTGGGGAGTAATCCAAGCCCTTTTTGGTTTCTGCCAATCAGTGACTTCATTCTCTAGGCTCTTACGTGTTTTTCTTTGATCATTTTTCTACCTGAATAGTATTTTGAATTGTCATTATAGTTACAAATGGAAGACATGTTCTAAAGTGGAATTCCACTAAGCTATTTCCAAACAATGTCCACAAAAAAATCTGAAAATAGTGATTGAGTAA
Source organism: Haliaeetus leucocephalus (assembly GCF_000737465.1). Lineage (NCBI taxonomy): Eukaryota > Metazoa > Chordata > Aves > Accipitriformes > Accipitridae > Haliaeetus > Haliaeetus leucocephalus. The sequence continues at coordinate 157,931 of NW_010973199.1, forward strand.
ATATGACACATACAACCACCAAGCAAAATTTTAAATTCAGAAATCACAGTTTGAAAATAAACTGCTTCTTAAATTCAGAGATAAAAAAATATTATATAGACTAAGCAAGAAATAATTTTAGTTAACTAATTATCCATTAAAAAAGAGCTTTTATACAGTTTCTTCTAATTCTTTTAGGTCAGATTATTGTACAATTAGATTACAGGATGATAATTATCAGGAAGCACTGCCTTCTCATATTCATTGTTTTTTCCCTTACTTTTTTGCTTCAGCAATTTTTCAAATACATTCCCTACTATGTAATTTAGTCATCTAATTCCTGTAATATGCTAAGATGCAGAGAATCCAGACTTTTATTTTGAAGTTTATAGTTTTGTAAATAAATTCTCTGTTTTTGTAATTCTGTGACATGGACACTCGATCTTTTCAAGATATTCCCAAGACTTAGCTTGGCCTTAGTTTATGTTACTTAAGTAGGGTCAAACTTTGCTTTCAATAACAAAACTTTAAGTGGTGAAAAATGTCCAAGCAAGGTTTTGTTTGGGGGAATTTTTTAATCCAATAAAAGAAGATAAAAGTTACAAAGAATATTGGGCTCATTGACATAATGTAAGCATTTGTTTTTCTGGTCCTGCCAGATATTGTAAGCCTTTTTAAAAAGTACACCTGCATAGTTAAATACTTAACAGTTCCTCAAAATAAAGCTTAAGTTCTCAGGAAGGAAAACTGTACTGATGTCATGGTGGTAGTTCTATCAGTCTGTTACCGATCACATAACTTCTGGAAGTTCATTAGAAGTTCAGACAACATATTTGTAAAGTAATCCCATGCCAAAAAGACTTGATTCAATGAATGAAGTCTGTAAATGGACCTGAAAAGAACATTCTGTGCTTAATTGTTTTATCCCAAATTAGGTAACAGCTTTGCTATGAGATAAAGGAGATTCTGCAATACTACTTCAGCTAAAGTATATGATATTTGCTCCAGACAGGGGTGACTGATAATTAGGTGCAATACCTACCAGAATAATACTTTAGAATTGAGAAATCAAAATTGCAAAATGATACTTAACAAAGCCTAATGGTCATTAACTATTTAATACTCAGCACTCTTCTGAGAGAAGGTAATCGTATTTTCCATTTTACGTTAAGTTCTTCATGCAAAATTCATAAAGGAAATAAGTATATTCCAAGGCTCATATAAGAAGATGACCCTTATTCTTGGCAGGAGGCTCTGCACTGCCCTGTCTGCTGGTCTTTAGGTCCACAAAGAAAATGGACAAGTGAGAGGTAAGGGTGAAGGAAGAGCTGGAAGGCTGGGGGACAGGTGCTGGGGGGAGGATCCTGATTTACGGCACATCCGCTTGATCCCAGGGTTCTTGCGTGAGGACAGATGTAGAAAGTGGAAACGTGGGGAATCAGGCTAAACTTCACGAACTCAATGCAGAGGCATAGCTACCCTTTTTATAGCTGAGTGGGAACGTCTTGACTTTTTTTCTTGATACCACAGGCAATCGGTTAAAACCTTACCATCAGGCACTGCAAAGACTTCTAACTGAGGTCTTACAGCCAACTCTGAGGCAGAGCACTTGCAATTAATTGTGGCTTCTTGTAGTAACTTGAGAAATGTGGGGGCCGCATCTATAGGGGAGTGGTAAGACAGAAAGCTTTGGAGAGCATTGCAGAGCTTTTTGATCTCTTCCAAAGTATTTCTTTAGGACGCTGTAATCCAGCTCTCAGGGATTTACAGTGTATATACAGCTTTATTATCTCTGTTCTACTGTTGAGTATACTGAAGTACAGAGATGTTGACTGACTTGCCCAAGGCCAAACTTAGAGTCAACATCGAGATGAGAAATCTGTTCCTAGCTTCCAGAGTAATGTCCCATCCATTACACTCATGATGTGCAATATGGGAAAAACAGAGATGCAGAAAATAATATTTTGTTATCTCTGACTTCTCCTACACTGGACTTTTCAACTTACTTTTTTATTTACATATTAATGCCTGTGCTTCCTACTATTAAAAAAACCAAACAACTTGGAATGTGGATTTATATATAAAATTTAGATGTTTCTGATTTGATAAAAATCAAACGAATAACAGACACACCTTTAGTAACACTTTTATACAATTTTATGTTGACAATATAAATATCATAAATCTTGGTATTGTGCTAGATATACTTTTCTTGTTATTCTACCCATCTCTTATTGCATCTGCACTGTTCCATTATTAGTCTTTTATGTGGTTGTAAATAGCTTCCCAATTTCCTAATTGGACATGTATATTTTTAAATATGTTGGCAAAAAATGTCTTCCCCTTAATCCCTTACATTGCAACAGCCCCAAACCATGTATTAGTGATGCACTATCCTTGAGCAACACAAGGAAAATCATGTCCTGTCTCTACTCTGCCAGTACAGATCCCCTTTCTGGGAAAGAAGAGATTTCCAGGTTCCCAGTGGGATTTTATATTTACCTGTAGCCTTGGAATTTCCCAGCAATACCAGATTTTAAAAACACAAAATTTTACAATCCAAGAAATTGAAAATAAAAAATTTTTAATAGATTTTCATGGTATCCGATGACACTTGTAGCAATGGGTCTGATGGTATCTAGGGAAATTTTTTTTATAGAAGAAAGGCTACAGCAAGCAGTCACAATGCTAATGCTTTAAAGTATTCTAAAGTGTCTTTTTGTAATAAAGGTGTCATTTGCCACCCATATAGTAGTAGTGCTCTAGTGTAATGTTTTATTGACAGTAATTTGGGTCTCCAGTTGGAAGGTAATGAAGCCTGACCAAAATTATTTATATACATGTATATATAAATATATCATGTACATGTGTGACTCCCTGTATGAAAATAGTTCTAGCTATTCAACTGAGATCAGTCCTTTCATAAGTGCTTCTCAGAATCTGGCTTAAGGTACCATGAAAAAGCCTGATTTCCATATGGGAAACATATGTCTAATAAATTAAATTTACTTTTGTCTTTTGATGTCATTATGTATATTGTGGATTTCTCCCTCCTATCATGTAACAGTTATTTTAAAAGTAATTCTCTGTTACTTCAAGATACGTTTTTCTCATACATCAAACAGTACAAATTCACCAAAAGCTTTTCTTGACTGTAGTAAATACAGTGGGAAAAAAGAGAAGGATTATGGTTTTTTGAGTGACCTAAACTAGAATTAGATGATTGTTGAACATGAAACCTTCAACTATATGGGATCAGAGATTTGTGTGTGTGTTTGCATCAGGTGTGATGAAAACGCTGTTTCAGGAGTTAGCTACCACCCTATCCCCAGTCTACTCCACTAAACAATTATGTTGTTGATGGCAAGTGAAAATGGCAAACAAATGAATAGACAGTTGTGGAAAAATCCTGGAAAGCTATGAGTTTTGCTTGCTTGCTTAAACATTGCAAAACAAAGACAGTCTGTCGACCATAATTTGAAAAAATATTGTGGTTGGTTTGTGGGTGGGTTAACAGCATGAATGGCACCTAAAGTCATTACAGAGATTACAAAAGTGAAATCGAATAGTCCATTAAAGCTCAGAAATGTTAGTTCTGGTCACAGTGTAATATTCTGTAATATTATCAACGTTGACTCTTTTGTATTAAGCAATGGAAAGAAAATGACACACCCCGATTTCACGATTTATTACAGTCTCCAGCTATATACATTTATTTGTCAGATAATTTCAAACAATGCTCTTTCTCTACTTCAAGTTTCTCTGCTTTAGTTTTTATAGCTCCTTCCGTATTCTTTCTGCTTGAAAAATGATCTCCTTTTCCATTTGTTTGGTGGTGTTAGCTACAGTCACTTTCCAGGATACTTGGAGAATGTGCTTATGTGTTCGACGTATGTTGAAAAAGGCACTATATGGACCATATCTCACCTACAGAGCAAACTGTAAGTAGAGTGGTTATAGGGTCTGTTTCTCACTGATAAATGTATGTAGTGTTTTAAAAAAAGTAAGCTAGCATTGTTTTAAGGTAGTAAAGCTACCACTTTCCTGTAATAGAAAGCATCTGCCTTGTATTTGAAGAGGTACCAGATTTTTTTTGTTCACGTTTGTTTTTAAAGGATGGTAAAAATCAACTTTCAGGCAGAAAATTTCCAGCTGACTTGGGCAACAGCAAAAATTGATGACACTAGTGCTAGGGGGGCTTTGCCACAGCTGTCTGTAAATGGCGATATATTGTCAGCTCATCATTCCAGAAGCGTAAGGACTTTCCTCACTGCCATCCCACTCACTCCAGGAGTGGGGAGAGAACTGTCTTTTGCATTTTAGCAGTGATAAGTAACTTTCTCTTTAGAGGTGCTCTTGACATAGCACACTGCTTACTGCAGGTCATGACTAAGTTTTAAGGTTGAGCTTCCCATATAACAGCCAAAGTATGATCTGAATTCTTCACTTTGGGAATACTTTTTTTATCACTTCATGCAAAGCAGGTGATTCACTGAGCTTGCATCCATCATAATTCGAGTCATCTCTTTGCATCCTGCCAGGGAGTCTGTGTGGGCACACACCCCCAAAGGTGAACTTTAGGCTGTTAGCAGGGAAGCTGGCAGATCAGAGACTGGGCTTGTGTCACAGTATTTTCCAGGACTGCTCTTTCATAGAATCATAGAATGGTTTGGGTTGGAAGGGACCTTAAAGATCATCTAGCTCCAACCCCCCTGCCATGAGCAGGGACACCTTCCACTAGACCAGGCTGCTCAAAGCCCCATCCAACCTGGCCTTAAAGAAGTAAAAATTGTTAGTCATTTTGTGTTTCCCTGAGCCATGAATCACTTAAAGCTCAGATGGTAGATTCTGGGAAAACAATATAAAAGCCCTACCCGGTCTCTACATTCTGGTGTATTTCTGGGAAGTTACTTTTATAACAAAACCTGTACGCTTTCTAAGCACACTAAAAGGTCACCCTCAGTTCTGAAATTTTCTTAGCCTTGGGAGAAATTATAGAGTTAAGACCCTTGCAAATTGTAAGAATAGTCACCAAGGATAGCTTTCCTCACTCACTTGGCATTGTATACTCATTCAGTTAGCCGAACTGTTAAAGGCAATTTAGCAAAGCACTTAAACATATCCTGTGTGTAGCCGGAGGGTATAAAATGGTACAATAGCTTTTCCTTTGCTCCCCTGGGGAAGGAACCAGGCAGTCTGACCCTGGTCCTCCCATTTTGTCCTTAAATGTCTACAGAGCAGTACAACAGAGTGATCTGTTATGTCAGGTCAGGTGGAGATAATGTAATTGAAACAGCACGTCCACATGCACGTGTGTATACACACACGATAAACATTTTGAAATGGGGGTGTCCCCTTACAGTGGGTAATCCTATGAAAATCCAGCGCTGCAGGCAGGACACACCACATCCTCTGATTCAGGAACATTTTGCAAACTGGCTCATACAGACAAATACTCCAAATATGCCCTTAACAATTCCTCATCTGTGTACCATATTATTCTGAACATAGTGGAGTACTCCTGTTATTATTGGGCTTTCCCACAGATGCAAGGACTGAGATCCAAGGCCTGGAGCCTATAAATGCATACTTCCATACCTTATCACTGCCTCTTTTATTTACATGGAAAAAATACAAGAAAAAAGGCTCTTTTCCTCAGGCAGCCAGAGTACTTGGGCAGGAGCATTGTTGTGGAATTGTATAAATCTAATTCTTTCTGTCCTTACATTTTTAAGTTCAGCGTAGGCTTTCTCCCATAGTGTAGGCTTTGTGATAACTGCTCTCGTTCAGGAGGGGAAAAATGTCATATTGGGAAAATGTGTAGACAGATCCGTCAGATAACAAATAACTGAGTAGAAAGTGAATTGAGAGTGACAGCAGCAGCCCACTGGAGATAACAAGCAAAAAAGACAGGAAGCCAGTGAGACATGACAAAGAGAGTAAATGAAATTAATCTTCTTCCTGCTGACAACAAGTTTTAGGCCAGCCACAGCCACCCAGCTTTGCATTACCCACAATTATATTCTGGCTGAGTATATTTCCAAATTAACAGGAACTTGCTGTAGGCTTAAATCGACTGGATTTGTGATATATAGGAATAAAAACTAACTTTTTTTAGATAGTCTTGTAGAGGTATTTTCTATAAAGCATTAGGCTCTTGTCATACATGGTATTTTACTATCAGATGTCGTTGGCATCAGAAATGAAAAGCATTTGTTGAAAAGTCATGAGGCAGTCACAGAGTGTCAAAGCAAGATTAACAGTATGCAGCTTTGAATGACAAAGATTTCCTTTCTCTTCCATTAAAGATTTTTTATTTAAGTCTCTCAGCTTAATGTGAGATAAATGTCTGAGCTATAACTGCATTGCATTTCCCTCGAGAGATTTCTGTGAGTGGTCACTTTTGCAGAGTGGTAAGCAAACACAAATCAGAGCTAAATGTCTGTTTTAAGTAAGGCATGATCTTCCATTTCTATACACTGTCGTGATCACAATTGATAGAGAGAATCAGAGTCCAGAACCATAGCACTGGATGGAAATGCCTGACTCTAAATTAGACATGCACTGATTGAATCTAAACTATGAATAACTGGAAACAATCCCACTCGCTCTGACAGGAATAATTGCTTTTATTGGTACTCTTCCTCTGCTGACTTTGCCTGATATTTCCCTATCAGTCATTCATGACATGAAATTTTTTCCAAAGAGATAATGTAAGGAATGCAGTACTTACTGTTATTATGTATACTGCTCATCTTTATAAATTAATATGTTGACTTTCAAAGAAAAATATTTCAAAATGAGATCTGCCAGACATAATATATCAAGCTCATTTTTCTCTTTATATGTGGAGCTAAATGCTGAGCCAGTTATATGAATAATCTTAACTATATTGACCAACGCAACTTAATCCAAATGAGAATCTGGCCTGTTCTATCTGGTCAGCACAGCCATCACTAATTAGTTAATAATCTAATGAAAGAAGAGTCTTGTAAGCCAGTATTGAACTCCTAGCTGCTTTCCACGTTTACTTGCTTTTGGAGAGTTGTTTTCTCTTTTCATTTTGTTTTATTAGTTCTTTCACTAACATATAGCTATTAACCACTGCGTTCTTCACACAGGAAAAATGGCCATCTGTTAGAACTGTGCTTTTTAAAGTGCTGTTGCTTTCACATAGAAGAGTTTGTAAAAATTAGCTATTCAGTATATGAGGGATACAGAGGTCTGAAGTCTCACCAAGCACCCCTTTGTGTGTGCTCATGCGTGAAAATGGACATAAACTTGTACTGGAAAAATAAAGAACCATTTATTGTAGATGTCAATGGATGTCTTTATGAAAAGGTTAGACAAACATCTGCCAGGATTGCCATAGGTATAAGCAGATCAAGCCTTGGGGCAGGCAGATGGACTAGGTGACCTTTCTAAGTACCTTCTTATCCTTATTTTATGATACTGCAAAACATAGGAGCATTGTAGAAGCACAGGTTTCATAGCATAGGACAGCATTGTCCTCCCTCACTTGGACCACTACACCTGAATTATTTCATTAATTCATTCAATGATGAAGCTGTTGCCAGAAATACATTGACTGAAAATTCCACAAAAAGCTAGGAAAACTGTGAGACAAACTAACAAATGAAAAGCACTGTGTTTCATTTCTTTTATTAAGCATTAAAATAAGTGGAGCTGTTTAAGCTGTACAAGCTGTATGAGCATATATGATTACAGAATAAAGATTTAGAAATTAGGTAGAGATATAGGAAAAAAAAGAAAAGGTTTTGGATATAAAAATAATTTTCAAGCTCAAACAAATACCAGGCAATAGAAAAATCTCCAGAAGAAGAATGTGAACACCCTGTCACATGTATGAATTCTAAAACTAGATGAAAGTCTGAAAAAGATGTGTTTTAAAAACAATCACTTTCTAGATAGCGACAGATAGAGGATAACAATATTCTAAGGCATCACATCTCTTATCCTGTGACTGTCTGTTCCAGTTGGAAAGCAAAAAATAAAGCATCCAACAACACAATCCCCAATCTGACTAGGAAATGTAAAACATATGTTGGAGACCTCAGGTCAGGTTCAGAGCTGGCACACCTACTCACATCATGGGTGTAGTTGGCCAGCCCCTCATCCAAACTGTAAGAGATGTGTTGCAGCCAAAGCATTGTAGAGGGTAATGATTATGTGTAATAGATGTTACATAGGTTACGCAATGATTTGAGGAATTCATCTTCCTAGACAAGATGCAGGAAAATAGGAAGAAAATGCCAGATGTTTAAATTTTTCTCTTTTTGGTAGAGGCATATATAACAACTTCAAAGGAACAACGTGTTTTAAAACAAAGCCATACTAAATTAATTTTTTTTGAAGTTAGGGCAAATATTTCAGTTCACTCAACACCAGATACCTGAAATGACTGTAAAGGAGTAATGCTTTTTTACATTAGCTGAAAAACAAAGTGCTGTGTATCTCCTAATTATTCAACAGATTTTTCAGCAAAGATTTCCAATTTGAGACTAAGACATCCCTCAAGCCCTACTTAAACTGTAAAAATGGGGTAAAAAAGGCTGAAATATAAATGCATATAAAAAATGTCTAACTCATTGCCTTCAGTTTCCTTGTCTTATATGAGGGTTGATTTCACCTGGAGGCCCTGTCTGAGACTAAAATCCCTGTTTATGCCTTAGAGGGGCAAAAGGGAAATGAGGCGATACCTCTGCTTTCTCGCCTCACAAGCTTACTCCAGAGCCTGAACATCCCTGAAAAGCCAGTTGCACTTTGCAGTTTGCACTGGCAATCTCTTGCAGGGTTTTTGTTTAGCTCTTCTGTGGAATGGTTCAGTCTCAAGAACAAAATATTGTAAACTAAGACCATTTCATGGTGTAAATAGGTATAGCTTCGTCCAAGTCAATGTTCAACAATTGCAAGAGAATTACACCAAGCTGTTTTTCTTTTAGCTAGGCATGGTTTGCACCACATTTATGTGGTTTACACACAAATGCATACATTTACTATCCACACAGTAGGTATGGATGTACCCTAATACAGACGGGGGAGTGAGGGAAGGAGCTACGCTAGCATGAGCTAACTTTGCAGGTGAATAGTAGTACAAACACATCACTGTAGGGATTTGAAGCTCCCTCAAGCTCTTCCACAGTTGTTGCCCAGGATTATTACTGTCGGTCAAACCTTGGTAAGTTTGACAGTTCATTTCAGCCTAGATACAGAGACACTGCCAAATCTTATCTGAGTAAACCGTAAGAATTCCTCTGCAAAAATTGAGATGGAAATGTTGGCCTGTATCTCCATGTATCATTTGACATTTTTTTTCAGTCCAGACCATAGCCAAGCAGGTCAGTAAGTGAATAAAAAAAGGAGGGGGAGAGAGAGGGAGAAGGTTGATGGCAGGAAGCTACTAAACTTAGTTTTCATCTGTAAATACTTCTATATGGCAACAATGCAATATTTGGTCAAAGGTTCAAATAATTTGTTATTTTTTATCAGTATCCTCATTTCTTAGACCTGTAAAATAATATGAGGAAAACTTTAAACTTGTAGTAGTAACTTTTATTACGTTACACTTGAATTATTTGATAAATGAAGACTATTGTCTTTATTGTACCTATCACCTGAGGAAAGATGTTAGGAAGAGTGTTATGATTTATGCGAGCAAAGTCTTCAGGAAGTGTCTCAAACACATTTTATTTCACTGAACGTTTGATTTTTTTACACTTTTAAGTTAGTTGAAAGCCAGGTAAATTTAAAGTTAGCCAGAGAGCTTTTTATTAACTTTGCAAGAAGGTTTGTGTATTGTGTATTCTAGTGAATTATATAAGATAGTGAATCCTCACCATATTCTCTTGATAGCGTAATAATAATAAAGTACAGGGGAGGACATGCAGCATTGGCTTTCCTCAGGTGCAGGATATGCCCCACCAACACAAATATCTCTGAAAATCCATGAAAATCTGTAGTTGTAAAAGGCATTTCACATGAAGAGTTCAAAACTGCTTGCTTTAGACAGGAGTCCACGGAAGCTATTTCACGAGTCTAAAATATCCATCTTGGTTGTACCATGTCTTCCAGTCCTGGGGCTTCTTCCAGTACAAATGCAAATGATGTCTTATCAGCACTCATAAGGCCAAATCGCCTCGTGACATTGCTGTGGAGGGCTCTGCCACCACTGAAACCTCCCCAGCTGTGGTGTCAGCTGAGTGTCCCATCCCCGGACACAACCAAGATAAGCATTTTTGATGAGGGTGGCAACTACAGCTCACCTTCTCCTAGTGCATTGGCCGCAAAAATTTCTTTGTTGAAAATCCGAGTGCCGTCTTCGCCTGCCAGCTTGTAGCCCTGGGAGGTAAAAAAGAGGCTTTGACTCGAGAACTTGGTTACCACTTAGCATGCAGGAGTCCTGCTCCCCGCTGGTGTTTTTGCCGGGAGCAATGACCACCTTCTTGGCAGCCGGGTTAGCTCTGGCAGACCGCGTCTGCAGGGGAAGCCTTGAGGACAGAAACTCCTGCCCCGGACTGTCGCTCACAGCCACGAAGGGTCCAGGGCAGCCTCGGCCCCTCTCTTGGTAGCCAGGATTAGCCTCAGTGAGCCCACAGAGGAGTGCAGAAATGTATTTTAGTGCTTGGGATAATGAAGGCAGCCCCAGATGAGTTAAGCTGTGAGCAGAGCCCAGATGTAAACTTTTTTTCAATTCTAAACATCTTCTGTGCCAAGTATTCTAGCTTGACCACCCCATAGCTGTCTGAAGCAAATGGAGCTCATTTTTCTCTTCCTTCTTTCTGTTTTTTTAAACAACAGATGGCAAAGCTGTTCATAGACTCCGTTTAGACTAACGTATGCTGTATTGTAAATAATCATGAACTGAACTTTCAGTCCAACCATTCCTCAGCCCTCAAATATTTTTATGCAACATATGATAAAGTGGTTCTCAGAAAAAGTTCATATGTTTATGTTGTTATATTGTGTAATTGTTGGGATTAATTGTGTCAGGTGGATGAACAGTCTGCCAAACTCCAGGAAGCCGAAGAGCAGGAGGCCTTGTGAGTTTTCGCTATTCCTGCTCTATTGCAGAGTAAATATCTCCGCTAGAAAGTGCAAGTTGTGATACTGCCTTAAGGGTCTAGTGTATCAACAGCAATGTATTATAGTTTTCAAGTCCTGACATAATATGCTTTGGTGATTTATTACTTTGAAGTTTGGTGACATAACACGACAGCTATGTATATAGAATGATAATAACTTGATCTTCTACATTTTCTGTTTCTGTGTCCCTTTGGAACTTGAACAGGGCTAGCTCATCCTGTTCTTTCTCCACTTTTCCTTATTATTGTATAAAATGGCAAGATACTAGCTCTTCAGGAAAATGACAAGTCTCTGCATGATGAAAATTGTCTTATATACTTACATTTAAACAATTTTTGAGTGTTGCAATGTCAAAAACTGCCAATATATATTCTTTTGAAATAGCAAAGGTATTTTCCAAAACCAGTGAGATTTAATAGTAGAAAATGAACTCCACAGCTTGAAGATATGTCTAAAGGACTTTCTATTTATAGTCCCCTGGAAATATTGATATATTTAATTCTCTACAGGTTTCCACTCTTTCATCACAAAAAGAAGACAAAACCAAAGCCAAGTTCTATCTAAAGATAACCAGGCAAAGAAAGATTAAATAACTGGTGTTTGATAAGACTTGGATGACAATAAATTTATGGCATCTGTCATACTGGGAGAGAAGAGAAAAAGATCCTGCACAGTCCTGAACTTTTGCTGTATCATGTGAGAAAACTGTATTTATGCTACACTGAGTGATGCTAATAGACGGGCAATAGTTTGCTTGATCTTTTCTTCACTCTTCGCTACATACACCAACCTGCAAAGAAAAAAGATGCAAAAAAATTTTCATATGCCACTCACTGACTTTACTTTAAAATCACAATATAAGTGGTTAGCAGTCCTTGCCTTTTCTTGATGAATTCTAGTGTGGGCTTTTAGTTATAAGGCTTGCAGATGCATTGTGACTTGTGGTAGACACACTGATCAACTCTAAATTGCAGGGCATGTGTTTTTCCATAAGAAATCCAGTGTTCCGGACCTCCCGTGATCCAGAGTAGAGACAATGAATGTCCAAGTTTCCCTCTAGCTCCTATACTCAGGTCTCTTCCCCTTGAGACCAACACATTGTTGAGAGTAGGAAGAAAAGTGGATTCCCAAAGTCTTGCCCTGCTCTGAGGTCAGGAGAAAGCTGACTTTGACCTGGATGTGGAAAGTGCTCCTTGGTCCCACAATTGAAATCTAGCTAGTTAACATACTGCTGTATGATCGTGCTCTGAACTCAGTAACCTGCATGACTCCATGATCTGTGTTCAATTTCATGTCAGTCTTTGTTCAGGTCATTTTATGATATTACCAAATGTATGCAATTTAACACAAAAAATTTAAAAAATGTACAAAAAAGTCACGTAAAAAATGTTAACCTTAGACCTCACAGCAAAAGAAATAGATTTTTTTAGTCTCAATATCCATATTCCTAAAGATTGCTATAACAGAATGAACAAGATAAAAATAAGCTAATTAAATTATCCATGTTTTATCAAAGCCCAGCTGGCTTCCATTTTTCTCCTTAATTAAAAATGCAGATCACTGCCTAATGTGATGATCACCTTCCACTTTGAACAAGCACTCAGATGATGCCATAGTAAAGTGTAGATAATAAAATAAACATTAAAATGTCTAGAAAGAGCACTGGAGATCCATAGAAAACAAAAAACCCCTAAACAACAAAAACCAACTCTGCTTTTTAAGTATTAAAAAGGGTTAAGATGCTACAGTCCTGGCCAAAAAAAATGGTGAATTCTATACCACGTCCTGTATAGGGAAATGAAGAACTCCATGAAGAAAAGTAAGGTATTTATTTGTGTAACTTTCTAAAAGCATGGAGGTATCCTGATATTTCAGAAAATCACTGTTAATTGTTTATCTCCATCATATAAAGGACTTTCTCAGAAGCTATGATAAAAAAAGTGGCATTAGGGAACTTGTTTATCAGCAACTTAAGCTCTCTGAATATTATTAAGGGAGTTGTACGAGTACCCAGTCAGCATGGAAAGAGACATCTGCTAGCAAAGCAAGCCACTTGCTTCTTGGAACAGACAGAGGTGAAGTCAAGACACTTATTTCCAAAGCAGAGGACAGAAATTCTGCGATGGTTTCATTATTTCTGTTATCCCAACTGACTGACCTACACTTAATCATTCAGCCATGTGAATACTAGCACGTCAGACGGGTGGTTTTTAGCTCTGTGAGCACTGATGAAGGGTGTGTTTATACAGGACCCTTGCACCTGAAGCAGCTATGACCAAACACAACTCCCTTCTGCAGCTCCAGTTGCAGGGTCAAGGCAACAGACCCTTGTCCGATTTTTGATCTTTCTAGTATTCATCGTATAGATCTATTCTTATTTATGCATCAGCAGGTTTGTCTCATTCTTTGTGCAACATCAGTTTCATGCTAGCAGAAGTCCATTGACTGGACTGGTGTTAAACATTTATGGCTCTTGAGCAGCACCACGGCTTCTCCACTGACATGGTTTTGAAATCAGTGGGAATGTTACTGCTGGGTTTTCTCCTGTGGAAAGAAACCTGTCTCCTGGTACTCCTCAGTGAGACAGCCTGATTAAAATAGAAACAATTAACAAAATTTTGTTTGGCTGTGTGAATGCAAAATGTGAAAATATGCACTTCATAAGTCAATAAGAGGGCTGCACACATATACGCACTATTTTATATCAGGCATAAGTAGCAAAACCTTTAACTGTTGCATATCAGTGTAGTTCCCATTATTTCACTGATATGCTAGTAATTGTCAAAGGTGGAGGACGTTTCCTTGTGGACAGTTTCTAGAGATGCTGCTGTTTGCTAGAAGGGAAAGCTGTGGGTTCCCTTACACTGCAGAGGAAATGCCCCCTTGAGGGGGGACATCATGCTTTCTGAGATAATCCTGAAGGACACGTACAGCATTGCCTCAGCTTCGCTTCCCACCATGATATTTAGGAACTGGACCTAGTGAGTGCATTTTGGGCCCCACTTGCAGAACTTCCTCAAGAGAATTATGAAAGTTTTTGTTCATTTTGGGGAAGATCTGAATCCCGTAGCCCAGGTTATGATATGTACCTGGTTATACTCAGAGTTCAGCTGACCTTGGGTTGCCTGAAGAGAATACTAATAAGCTGCGGCCTGTTGGATCTCTCCACACTTTCTCAAAAATATTATAGCTATTTTGTCCTTAATTGTCTGTTCACTAGTCAGGTACATTGCAGATTAGAAAGGAATCTTGCTCATCTCGAAGAGCTGTGACTGTCAGAGAGCTTTTGAATTCAGTGCTATAAGGCACTGAGCACCTTAACCCCAGCCCATCAAACAGTGTAAATACACAAGGGAGAAGAACAGGGCTGCTCTTAATCAAATTGTAATATTTAAAAAATATTTTACAAATATTTATTTACATTATGAAATCCAATAAGGGCCAGTACAGCAATAAATGTAAGAGTTTTACCAGCAAAAATGTCAGTTATTTTTGTCATTGCTGCTAACATAATCACATAAGCAAGAACCTCAGTATAGTTACAGTTGTAGCTGCAGCTGCTGACATGCTGTTATACACTGGCTTTCAGAAAATGGAATGAAGCTGCAAAAAATTCTCCCTCAACATTTCTGTACACAACTTTGACACAAGTCATACTTCAAGTCAACTTTGTACAAAGTTCTGTAACATATATAAAGTTAGGTAACATATATACAAAGTTCTGTAATGTATATAAAATGCCAAAATGGTATCTATGTACAAATAAAGAACAAAAATATGGAGTGAAAACTGTAAGGTACTGACATATAGCTTACTATACAATTATTTATTTTTCTTTTTCTTAAATGACAGATTGTTTTAAAGGCAGTTATCATAAAGGACCCTGGAATAAGAAGCTGAAATAAGGAAATATTCTATTTATTTACTAAGACACTAATATGTGATTTCTTTTTTCTGCTTAGTTTCTGAGGAGTGCACAGTAGTGATCATAAAGAAAATTTTGACAAAATTACTAAGACTAATTTCTTTAAACTGCATTTAACTTTGTAGCAGCAATACATGATGTAAATTATTGTTTTCTCCCTGAATGAACTGATTAAGAGTAGATTTTCATTCTGAAGTACTTATACAAGTTGTTTCACTCAAAGACAAAACACAGAAGGGTTTGCAAATAGAAATAACATCTTGTATAAGCCTACTTAGCATAATAGAAGGAAAAAAAAGCAAAACTTTGGTTACATAAGTCCTTCTTCAGGTCCTTTTTCTGAGTTTGAAGTATGAATTGTGTCGGAAACCTTGTCAAAATTTTTCATCTGTATTTGTTGATCTAATGAAGTGTAACACTTGTTGGTCTACTTACGAACTTTGCCCTACATATGTCCTAGCTGCAACAAAATATTACTTGCACATTGATTTTACAAATACATGAAAAATGATTTTGTAAACACTGAGACCAATCACTCTTTCTTATGAGGAAACATGTGGAACTGGGTGGAATTTTCTGTGAGAATTTCCTTTCAGATGCTATGGGGATGTTTTCCACATGGTGAAGATTTTTCCTATGCATCCAGTGTGAGAGGGATGTAGCGCATCATTTCTTCCAAAACCACAGACGTATTTAGGTACCTATAGATGAGAAGGGAGAAAGACATCCACATCCTCATCCTGTCACAATTCACATTTATCAAAGCTGATATTACTATAATTTCATAGTCCCAGACAAATGTGATCTTTAAACTACACTGACAAAAGTCTTGTATTACCTTGCATTCTTTCTACATTTTAAGAACAAATAGTGCAAGGCACTTTTTTCTATTGGAACTGATCAAGGGAAGAGGAAGAATGTATTTTGATCCAGTCAGTCCTCACTCCTGATGTCCAACATCTTTACTTAACACATAAATGCCTGGAGCAAGTTTCTCACTTTCTCAGAAGCTCAGAGATTCTGGTAGTTTTCCTACCAAATGTGTAGTCTAGTAATTTTTTTCCTTTTTTTTTTTTTTTTCACCCAAAGGGGCATATGCTGGGTGACCAAACCCAGTATGTGATTTTGAGGTGATTTTTGGGGAAGTAAAAAAAAAAAAAAGCAATTCAATATACTTGATTTCAGTAATTTGAAACAATCATGCTTTCAAATGCACTTAAAAAATGTTCTTAAAACCGAAGCAATCAGAAAAAATATTTGTTCACTGATTTATCCATTTTAATTCACTGGAATGCAAAAAAAAAAAAATAGACTCCAAATATTTTCTTATTCCAGGTTTTTCAGAACTTTTAGGTTTGATGGACTGAAAAATCATGCAATGGAGCCCCAAAACGGAAATTGTATTAAACCAGCACTGTGGTTTGTTTTTTGTTTGGAGGGGTTTATGGGTTTATTGGGGTTTTTTCCCCCAGGGAAATCCCAAACATCCCCTTTTCTTGCTTCTCCAACTTCATGTCAAGATTCTGTCCAAACATTCATTTCTAATTAAGGTGATACATTTCTGAAATCTCTTCTGATAGCAAAATAAGCGAATAATAGAGTAATTTAGTTTCCATCTTTTCTCGGCAGAAAGGCTGATTTTGTCTACTAACATAAAACAGCAGCATAGTAAAAAAAATCAATTCATGGTAAGCATTAATGGAGAAATATTAAATCCAGTGTTTAAGCATAAAAGTAGGACATTTAAAATATCACCTTACAGCGAACCACTGAGACTGCTGAAACTACTAGATTTTCAAGAGTACTTCCATAGACAAGTTATAACAGAAAGACTGTAGCCATGTTGTTTTGAAGTTACCACTGAGTATATCTTTTATGAAAAGAGAATGTCTTTTATTAGACCAACACATATTGCTTCAAAAACATACACACTTTTGGCTCAGAAAGCCTTCAGAAATCATAAAAGGACCCTAGAGTCCAAAAGCTTCTCTAATTTCTTTAGTTGTATTGACTGGAATGATACTAGTAAAAATACTTCCTCCCTCTGCAAACATTTCTTTCCAGGTGCTATAAAATTATAAAAAATGCTACTCTAGTTATCACTGTTGATCAACACAGTCTAAAATAAAGCATGCCCTGCTAAGCTTAGACAGAACTAAAAATAGGTATTTGCTCAGGTTATTACACTTTTCTTCAACATTCAGAATAAGGATTCGGTAACAAATCCTTCTTGCTAAACTTTTTTTTTTTTTCTTTATTTCTAGTAGAGCAAACATCTTGTCTATTCTTGGCAACATTATTGATAAAAAATTATAAAAGATGTCCCTTATACTTTTCTGATACCTTTTTAAGAAAGGCTGACTATTTTTCTTCCCCTTGGGAAGTATATTTTCTCATGGCAACCTATGGTGAAGAGTAACATAAAAGCTTAAGGGTAGTTAAACACCTCTGTCTCCTGCCCTTCTGAGTTTAGTCACTGAGCTGAGCAGGTGTATCATCTATAACTACCAGTGCTTCCAATCAGTTTAACAATGTTTATTACTTTTATCCTATAGGAGGCCCAACAGGCCAGTTCTCCCTGTTTATGTCTGAAGGCTTTCATAGTAGTCCAGTGCTATTCTTTAGACTAGATACTCCAAAGCTAACTTTTGGCTGACTTAAGCTAACTCAAGATTTGAAGCAACCTTAACAGGCTGCATGCTCTATTAGAAAGGATTTAGACAGTTCCGAACCATCTTTTATTTTCTTGCAATCACTGAAAGTATGTAAATAAATAAATAAATAGCATTACGTGTTATTCACAAACACATCGTTGCTGAAGGTGGTCATTAGGAACAGGCAAAGGTGAACAAGTTTTCATAGATTTTCCAGTCTGAAGAAGCTGCTGGCAATGAGAAAGGGGATAAGAAGGACTGCTTAACTGAAGACAAAGGAAATGAAAGACTACATCCAGAAAGGCTTCATGAGGTTACGCAAATGGTTATTTCAGAATAGTACTGTATAAAACTCTGAGATGCTTTTCATCCTGTAAGCACATCAGTATACATAAGTACATGCAACTATATAGCAACTTGCTTCCCCTGATGAGATGCCAGAATCACCTGCTTTCTTATCCCTACCACATCAAGCATGGCTGCAGAGAAGCACAAATGCTATGACTATAAATATAACGGCATATAATCAGTGCTAGAAGTTGTTGCTATGCCTTTTTAATGAACATAATTGAAGTTCAATTACAATGTTTTTGTAAGTGCTTATACATGTCAAAATGCATTAGTTTTAATACAGTTGCTCATTGTTTTGATATCCAATAAAAGAATGTTATGAATTTGTGATACATTTACTAGATCTAGCAAAATAAAATAAATTATTATGGAGCAAATTGGCTCACGCACACTACAAAACTAGTAATAAATATTTACAGCTGAGAAAGGCAATACAAGTCTTGAACAGAACGTTAGTCAGTGAAAGTATATTATAAAGCTACTATATGGTGAAATAGTAGTCACCGGAAAGTCCGCAATATAAAAAAAACAAACAAAGGAGAGTGCAAGGGTTGCAGGAATCTTAATGAAGTGATAGTCTGTACAGAACTACGAGTAAGGAGCACAGTCAAAGAAGAAACTATCCCTCAGTCTATTTAGAACTGAGACTGAAAAAGCAACGGCAACTGCCTTTAAAAATTGCAGGCAAATAATTATGTCCATTTGAGACAAGAATTATATAAGGCACCAGTGAGTTGTATGCTTCTTTTGTTATACATATTTGAGAATGAAATACTCATATTAGAGCTAGCTATCAGAATTATTACGGGATTTTGTGTGTACCCTAAAGTAGGAAATGCAGATTGTCAGTTGCTTAGCTTGACCACACTAACCTTGAGATAGGAAGACTACTGATCTCTTGAAATACAAGTGAAATAAACTTTAGGGAGTGAAAAAACAAACAAACAAAATAAAAGAAAATCAAAACCCAACACCCATTGCACTTCAGAACAATGTTGTCAATGTTTCATCATAATAATTATATAAAAAAAGAAAAAAGTAAAAGAAAAAGTTATACAGTGGGTATAATGTAACTGAGGTTGGAAAACAGAGAAATGATAGAATTTGATTAATTTATGACAGGAATCATATGAAATGGTTTGCAAGAGCAGAGGATTGGATTCAGTACGTGGAGAGATTTCTTTCAATTCTACATCCCTAAACTAAAGCTAAAAAAAATAGTTTGAAAGCTGTATATAAACCAAGTAAATCGGGAAACTGGTATTCAAGAACAAAAAAAATTGCAGTAGCAGGTTTTTCATTCAGATGTGCACCATGGTATAAACCCATTTCCTCATCTTCTGGACCAGGGATAACAGAACCTCTATGTGTCATTGGTTTGTGAATGCCTATAGCATACACTGATTTTCATTGCTTTTCTCTTTAGTTTATTCATCTTCATTGTAGTACTGGAGGTCAATAGGATGGGCATTGATATTCTGCAAATATCAAAGAACAATGCACTCCAACTCTAAAAGGGACAGAAGAACTGTATTAATCACACAGTTCCATGTTTCAGACAATAAAAGCACAGCAGAGATCCTGCAAACTGGCAAAACGAGCTATGGCTATTGAAAAAGTACTTCAAGACTTCAGAGGCAGAAGAAAGGAAACTGCGAGAAATGAAATCCCCTTCCCTACATTTCCTATAAAGTCTGAGAACCAGTCTGGGAACCCACAGTGTACTTACAAGTAGATGTTTTAACATTCAGGTACTGACCTATGACACACTGTGTGTCTCAGTACCTCTTGAATTGAGGACAGAGGACAGGGAAGGACAGGGAGCAGCAAAGCCCATGTATCCTACAGACCCTACAGTGTTGGCAGCTGTGCACTGACAGAAGTCCTATTTGTGAGACTTTCACAGACATGGTTTGTGCTCTGTATATGTTGAAAGCAATTTTATACTGATATAATCATATATTATTATAAATGGAATAATTGTGTCCCTATCAAGTGTGTACACAGTTATTATGTTTATAGTTCTTGGGTCAAAGGAGTCCAACAGACGTTGGGCGGTTTTGTACTCGACACTGAATATATGCTGTTATATCAGCATTTCTGAAGGTCATAAATAAATTATGGTACAGGTATTTTGCATGCTGCATATATGCCTAATATTGTGGGCACACAACACAGATTTCATATGTTTGGAAATACAAACTGGCTTTTTATTCTTTCTTCATTAAGTCATGAAAGCCAGGAGTTACCAAATACACGTGGTGACTGAGGTATGACAAGTCATCTCCAGTTTCTGTAGAATGACATAAATTAGAAGAATTCAAAGCTCATAATAATTTCCCAATATACCTGTTTCAGTGCAGCACAAAAGGCCTAAACCGGTGAGTTGCTAATGACTAACACAAGCTAACAGCTATTTGTATACTTCAAGGTAGTTGAAGGGCAAGCAATTCAGTTGCTGTAATAGCAAAAGTAAGTCATTAACTCATGGAAAGATCTCAGCTAACTTGGATAGTAAAGAAAGAAATAACCACAGAAGTACTTCACTTTGCAAGGCAAAAGTGGACATAGTTGGTTTTAATGGGTTTTGTTAATTAAAGAGGTAGGCAATTTTACTATAGGAATATAATCCCTGAAGTTCATAGAAACTTCCCAAATCTCTGATGCTCCTGAAAAGCCCTGTGTTTTCACTGAACAATTGTGAAAAAAGCAGTCTGTGATAGAGGTCTGAACAACTGGTCTTGAAGAACAAGGAACAAGAACAAGCTGCTTATTATTAGAAAGCTCTACAATACTGCAGAGCTTTGTTTTCCCATGGTGTAACAAAGTGTACTATGGAAAAAAAAATCTTAAGATACATAAATATGATTTTTCTATTATTCTGTCAATACTTAGAGTCCACCAGTTCTTCACATACTCCTCTGGTCTACTGTCATAGTCAGAGCTCTCTGGGTGAAATCCTGTTTTCTCCCCAGTTGCCTTTCCCAAGAGGTCAAAAGTCTGTTACCCTCCAGGAAGATGTTGGAGTGATCTCACTAAAGGTACAAACTGAGGCTCAAAGATCTTATTAAAAAATAAAATAAAATTTATCAAACATGGCAAGGAAGAGTCACATAAATATTTAAGTTCTTTGCTTGTGTTATATTAATGAGCCCAAGAAATATCAAAGCCCCGTTTTGGCTAAATGCTATGCAAACTTACAGAAAAAGCCTGTGACACAGACATTTGTTACAGCAATTACAGCAGCAAGTCCAGCATTGAAGAGGGAAACAGTGGGAGTGGAGACGAGACTGTAAAATAGATAATGGTATGTGTGCTAAGGGCCAACAGGGTATATCGTTGTAAACTCAGCAAAAACTAGTTCAAAAAGGTACTGCCAATACACATGCAAGAAGGGGAATATTCTGTTTGTCAAGCATCAGCCCTTCCCTCTGGCACGTCCTGTTCCCCTGATCTTTTCTGAGAGTGGTACGCTGGCTATATGACCTGCAGTCCTGATGCCTAATGTCAGCATCTCTCCAGACCTGACTCACTGCACTGCTACAATTTTTACATTTCTTTCATGTGCTTAGCTTATAATGAGAACAAACAGCCTCCTATGAAATTGAGTCTCCATGTTTCTTCAAAGCTCAGTGTTACAGTGGTTCTTCTGTATCATGTTCAAGGCACATTTTACAAAGTTATCCCTATTGTAATTATTTTTTTGGATGTTCTGCTGTGTACTTTACAAAGACATATCCTTGTTTAATTTATTTGAAACAGGTTAATTAAACCAGTAGAAATACTTTTTTTTTCAGAGTACATAAGGCTTATTTTAATATGGTTTAGGTAAATTAAGCGGAAATTTGAGCTAAATGAAGCAAAACAAAAGAAGAAAGAAATGAAAGCAAAGCCTAGTCTATATGCTAAATTTCTGCCAGCATAGCTAAGTAAATTAGGCACATTAAAAATCACAGCACTAAGCAACATCACTATCCTGCTTGAATAATGGTAGCATAGATATACCAACAAAAATGTCCTTTACCGTATAGTTTATTTCATTCAGGTACAAACTCTGACAAATTGTGAAGTTGGTATAAATGGAAAGTAATTTCCAAAATGGAAACGGGAGTAAATGGAAATTGGTATAAGCAGAAAGCTCCGAAAGTTTGCTGGTACAGGTTTTCAGTATGTATAGGCTATCAGATTCTTTCTGCTATAATTAAATGCCTAAAGATAGAGTCAAACAAATGTGCGAGCATGAACAGACCTTCTGAAATCTTGCTGTGCTTGTGATGGCAACCACCTTCAGTCCTCCCTTTCTCAGAGAGGCTACTGGCCTCCCATTCACCAGCAGTTTCATGAGCTGGTCTATAGTCCCTATAACCAGGATTTAGTGAGCAAGAAGTTTCAAAAACAAAACAAAAAAGGAAACTTCTTTTTTCTCCAGACAGCGCCTGATTAAATGATGATACTCACTGTTTGAGAACGTTGTATAAACCAGAGTTATAAACAGTTCTGAAAAGTGGTTGTTATGGTGGATGGGTTAATAGTCAACAACATGGCTTGGTTACAATAGCCAGCGCAGCTGAGCAGCACAAGCAGCCAGAAACCGCGAGGCTGTCCCAGAAATAATCCCTCCAGGCACGCTCAGTTTCTTATATATCAGTAGTCCATGCTAAAGAGAGCTGACTGCACTGGTCTTTGGTCAAGGCAAGTTACCGTCGCTCTGTGCTCAGTGAGGTGTTTGCAAGCCCAGCCTGTTTGCACTGCAGCAGCGTAGGAAGCGCTCATGTCACAGCTCCACCAGCAGATCGGAGGGGAGCAGGGGACTGGGGACAAGTCAGCCAGCGGGAAGGGGTAGGCGCTTAACACGGCCATTGGCAGAGCACATCTCCGTCTGTCCCCTCACTAACCTGCAAAAAGGTTGCATTTAAATAAAGCCAGAATGCCGCAGCTCCTCAGAAGAGGTATTCGTCTAACAGTGCTTCAAGTCCATTTGCACATCATGACTTCCAAATAAGTATTCCCTCTGCTCCGTATAGCTCCTGTCCTTTGTCCTGTCCTAGGAGACTTGCTTTGCCACGGTAATTTTCCTGACAGGAGGTGTCAACCTGCATCCAGCTCAACTCTGGTTTTAAAGACTCAGGGCAATATGTACCTGTGTATACACCTAAAGGTATATGCATAAAGGCCTGTATATATATATTATAGTATTCTTCCATAATATAAATATATTCTATATATTATAGATGGTTGAACATTGTATTTATCTCCAAGTTTTCTTCTGCTATATATGAAAAAAAAATACTCGTGTATTAAATATGGTCTGTCAAAAAAAGCTGTTAGGCAATTACATTCTGAGGAAAGAGACTCTATAATAGTTTTTAAAAAGAAGAAAAATGAGAGATTTTATAAGTTTGGTAGTCCACATGTTGATGTTTGGGCAAAGATTGTTTTTAAAGCATTGAGGAAAACCATTGCTACCCCTTAAGCTTAAATGAAAGTTCCTCTCTATGGCTTAATTGTATGCAACCTGATTTATTCTGGGCTTTTCTTTTTCTTCTATGATAATTAAAAAGTAGACACATGTTAAAAGGTTAAAAGGAGAAGAACCACTGTCAGCTTTCTGAAACAGCAGCACAAGCAGTATGGAGAACTAGATTCTTACCCATACTCAGGGGAAATATTCTCATTGACATTTTAAACTCTGGCTTGGGGCCTTCAAGAGACTTTGGATGAAATGAACAGTTACATCAGATAATAAAAAATACAAATATGGGCAGAGTTGACATGAGTTAGTGCAGCAAAAGCTTGCAAATTTGTTTATCGTGTTTAATTTTCATACCATCAAGTGGAAGTTGTAAAACTTGTGGTTTCCTGGAATAATTAGTAGTGGAGGGAGATACCAACAGTTTGGCTTTGAAAGTTTGTGATATTTGATACAGGTAAAAATATCCAAGGAACAGCTGTAATTTACATGCATGAAAGTGATTATGGAGCTCTTACAGATTTGTCATTTTCAAACTTCTAGAAGCCAAAGAAGTTGTTAAGAATACACTGTTTCAGTTACACTGGAGAATGCTTTGTAATATCAGCCAACGTAGCATGTGTAGACACAGTCTTTGCTCCTGTTTCTTTATTTTCTAATTATTTTTTCTATCTATTGTATAATACACGTGCTACAGTAGGGCAGCGATAAATAGTTTGTGGGGTAGAAGAAGGGGAAGAAACTCATAAACTATTGCATATCATACCCATCACAAACAGTGTCAAGTATATTTCCATGGGCCATATGAGAATATCATTCCATGAGCCTGATCTTGGGTGATGTTATTTAGTTTGCAGATCCTAAACATGAACTGATAGCTGAATCAGGAGGTTCAGTGCCATGAGTGCAGAGAATTTTCTGCTGTATTCCACTTTTCCTATTTCTGTAAGAAGGTTATGTGTTCAGAGGGGACATCCATGAAGTAAGTCATAGACCCTGATGGCATTTCCATTTGTTGCTTTCACTGCTCCTGCACAAGATTTATTTTCCCAGACTTCTTTTTTTTCTCTCTAGAAAAAGACCGTCACAGTAGTATTACAGTGTGGACTTAGTAAAGCATATGGGCAGTATAAAACTTTGTGTGTGTATGGTGGCATATCAATAATAAGAGAAACATCACGGACCAGTTATACTCCCTCTTATGCTGAGATTGGGTGTTGAGAGTAATAATCTTCCAGTCAATGTCTCTGCTTGGTCCATTTCGATGTTTACAATGTTTCCACACACAAAAAAAAGAAAATTAAAAAAAGGGAATAATATTTTTTGCACAAGGAGTAGTATGGCCCAATTTTCAGAAGTGATTTAGTTTAGTGAATTATGTTAGCTAGAGATCCATCACTGGTGCCAGTGACAATACTTGTGGTTAGTGCTCATCTCCCCTCTGAGCCACCCAGGGAATACTGCCACATCAGTTTTCTATCTTTGGTATTTTTCTGCTACTCACTAGCATAAAAATTGTCAAATAAAATCTGGGTAAACACACCAGAAATTCAAACTTCCTATTTGGACATTTTGTTGCTGATCAAACACCACTTTTAGACTAATATTCAGTTTATTTCTGTTGTGGTTTAACCCCAGCCAGCAACTAAGCACCACGCAGCCACTCACTCACTTCCCCCCCACCCAGTGGGATGGGGGAGAGAATCAGAAGGAAAAAGGTAAAACTCATAGCTAAAGAACAGTTTAATAGAACAGAAAGGAAGAGACTAATAATGATAATAATAACAATAATAAAATAACAATAACAATAATAAAAGAATTGGAATATACAAAAGAAGTGGTGCACAATGCAATTGCTCACCACCCTCCGACCAACACACTGTTAGTCCCTGAGCGGCGATCCCCTTCAGCCCCACTCCCCCCAGTTTATATACGGGGCATGACGTGACACGGTATGGAATACCCCTTTGGCCAGTTTGGGTCAGCTGCCCTGGCTGT
Source organism: Haliaeetus leucocephalus (assembly GCF_000737465.1). Lineage (NCBI taxonomy): Eukaryota > Metazoa > Chordata > Aves > Accipitriformes > Accipitridae > Haliaeetus > Haliaeetus leucocephalus. Next base: position 183,411 of record NW_010973199.1, read on the forward strand.
GTCCCCTCCCAACTTCTTGTGCCCCTCCAGCCTTCTTGCTGGCTGGGCATGAGAAGCTGAAAAATCCTTGACTTAGTCTAAACACTACTTTGCAACAACTGAAAACATCAGTGTGTTGTCAACATTCTTCTCATACTGAACCCAAAACATAACATTATACCAGCTACTAGAAAGAAAATTAACTCTATCCCAGCCGAAACCAAGACAACTTCTTACAGACAAGCCCATTTTTCTTGAGTGCCTTGAGTGCTAAGGGAGTTTTGAACTCTGAAAGAGAAATGTTCCAACCAAATAGGGTTAATAAATAATCTTCTTAGCTTGATTTACAGGTCTGGATTGTCTTTTTGCTCATACCAGTTGTAAGCTTGTATAGCCATATTAACATAAAGTGCTTTCTTACTGTGAAATGATTTCCCCTCCTCTCAATGAAAAGAAAGAAAAGGAAGAGCAAGAACTATGAGTACTCTTTTTATGCTCTTTCCCCTCTTTCTTTTTGTTTTAATAAATGTCTTTACAAGAGCAGACTTATGACATTTTGTGATGAAAAAAAGTAAGAACAGATAAGGAAGGTAGTTCCACATTTGTGATACGTGGTGACCCTGTGAAGGAAAATGATAGTTGTAAATGATACAATTAATAAAATTTGGAGAAGGTGCATTCATTTCAAATGAAATACACAAATATCCACAAGCATATGCTTTGTAGGTGGGAATGTAATAATTTTCAGTTCATTTCTCTTGAATATGATGATTGGGGCCATATTTCAATAATTATTAGCAGCTTGGTTCATAACAGCTTAAAGACCTCATGCTCCTTTCTGTGTCTTCCCTGTATTTTCCACAAACATGAAAACTGAAGTGAATGTGGATGACATACCTTGGAAACTATTTCATCTTTCCGGAATTCTTTTCCAAATGAGAGGTACAACTGGTCTTACAGAAGCCTTGCTCCAACGACCCAGTGAGGCTTTTCACTGACTTTTCAGTTACAAAATCTGTTGGCAAATATAAGCCTTATCTTCCCTCATTCCTTACAGGCACTGAGGTGAGTAAGGATGTCCTGCTATTCATGCTTCTTTACTGATTCTATACCTTGTCAGAATATCTGTGATGGCTTTGTACACTTTATTATACAGATAAGCCTCAGCTTTCACTTAGTTACTTTTTTTTACAATTTTTCAGACCTCGATATGAACGTTTTCTGAATTGGAGCTCTTCTAGTGGGGTGGAGCAGGAATTGTGTTATATCTCAGACACAACAGTTGTCTGAGTAATTACGATCACATTAGGGTTAACATTTGTGCCTATCAAACAGCAAAGTGTTGCAGAAAAAATTAAGTAAATAAAGCAGAAGTTCAAGCTGCTCTTTCTGTCAATAATTGTGTTTGTTCTTCACAGAGAGGCCTATTTTTTTGCTCATAGTGAATCCAGACTTTAAGTTTCGTGTTCACTGAGGTAAGTACTTACAGTAACAGTCAAGGTGTTTGTGCTGGTTCTGGCTGGGATAGAGTTAATTTTCTTCACTGTCGCTAGTATGGGGCTATGTTTCGGATTTGTGCTGGAAACAGTGTTGATAACACAGGGTTTTCTAATGAAACCAATGCTAGTTCACTATTACTGATACCATTAAATTGATAATTAAAATTACCTCTATTTTTTTATTTTTTTTTAAACTCTTGTCATATCTTTACATTCAAGAAAGAGAATAAAAAGAAAACAAGAATGAAATAAGGTGAAATGCTGAGGTTCCTGTTCTGGTTTATGAAGAAAAGCAGGGATTTACAAATTAGTATTGTGAGATTCATCTCCATTCACTTCAGTTATCTAGAATTTTTGTACATGAGGTCATGTGGGGTCCCTCTTTTATCTAGGGGGAGAGAAGTACCTGAAAAATTATTTTCTCATCCATTTTAGAAACTTACTTTTCAGTAAGATGAACCACTTTACGGACATCCCTGTCTCCGTCCTTTGACTAGAGGCTGTACACCCAACCTTTCGAGAGCTAACAAAGGAATCAGTCACCTTAACACAGACCATTGCAGGTAACCAGTGGAAGCCCCAGTGTAAAAGCAGTGTAAGTTACTGCTCTAGAGGGTCCCAGGTCTCCTAAATATTTCACATCATTTTAGCCAACCTCACACAGATATGCTACAGTGCCTAAGCCGAGGCACGGCAAGAGACTCTCAAGTGCCTAAACCAGCACCAGACACCTGTTTTAATGGAGTTTAGTTTTGAGGTTGCCTTAGGTTTCAGCATCTTTATATGCGATAGCATTGGTGGTGGCACAGACTGAAATGTGTCTCCATCCTTTCCAAAGTTTCCCGAAGGTTTTCGGGAATATCATGCAAAGACTTCCAAGCTGGCTGCACGAAGGCAAGCTTGGGTCTGGAAGTGGCATAACCACAAGGAGAATCTGACCTTCTCAGCTGTCAGCCATAGGCTCTTCTCTTTCCAGTTTGCAAGTTTGTACACAGCCAAATCAGGCATCCTCGCTCCGTGTTCCCCAGCCCGCTGCTTCCAGTTCTAGATCTAGCATGGGCATTTGTTTGTGATGGCAGAAATGAGGTGTTCGTCGTTTCTTTGGAGGAGGCCATACTTAGTGCTCTGGATACAGCATAAGCTATTGTACCTGTAGCGTCTCCAGGCCCACAAAGCCTGGCCTGGCCTGCTGTGCATCTAGTCGAGGTCTCTCAGCCGGAGGTTTCCATCCTGGCACTCTACCGTGTGGTGTAGACATGGCCTTAGGCAGACTCCCACAGGCATATGCAGAGGGAGGGAGGGGGCCTTTTCTGCAAACCAGTATGGCAAACCACATCTTTAATTTCACTTAACACTGTGGGCCACCCCTTCACTCCTCAGGTCTCCCAGTACGTGTGGCGCCATCCTGCCCCAGACCTGTACAGGTGCATAAGGAAAAGGAAGAGGCTGCCTGTGTTCTTTTCCCTACTTGGCACACCTTGCATTGCAAGCCAGGATTTTGCCTCGAGCATCTGTTCTAAGAGAGAATATCTTACAAATAAAAGCAAAGTCTTTCATTCCATCATGTCATTAAATAATAATTCCAAAGTAGAAATTATGTACAGCGTCTGCAAGATTTATTCTTTATATTAAATGTTGTCTGTTTTTAATGTTCACTTGTAAACCCTCTAGCTTTCATTGCAATAAAACTAATCTTCAAAGTTCTGAAGCAATATGCAGTTTCCCAATGCTCCTTAAAAAACCTCACCCAGTTTCGAAGGTGTCCGATTTCAGAAGCTGATTACTTGGCTGAATAAAGTATCTTTACTCACCTGTTCGAGTCGTAAACTTATGTCATCCTAAAAGCTGCGGTTTTTGCACAAAGAGAAACTATGACTGACCACAAGTGCTAGGAAAGTATTTGCCTACTGAATAGGTGACTGAAAAGATTCAAATTAGTTGCCCTGAATAATGTACAAGAATAACACGTTACCTCTGTACTTTGTTTATATTTGTCTTTTTCCACTGATGTTTTTATTTGCATTACAGTTGCGCCTGATCTAGACCAAGACAGGTAATGTGTCAGCACATGTAAAGATACATTTCCTTTCCCAAAAGAACTGTTTATTTTCAAACAAGAAGTAAGAGGCGGGTGTAACCAATATAGCAGGGGGGAAAGGATAAAGGTAAAACTGAAAAGATAATGCAGCTGCATGGGTAACGAGTGCTTAATGGTTTTGATTAAATTAATTTGTTTTTAATTAGTTATATAACTCTTGCTTGACTCTCCCACACTGTATTTGCAGAATTGGCAGTTAGGAAAACCATCTCCCTGTTTGCACATTTCATCTGGAAATGGTTTAGAAACAATAAACAACTATATGATGCCATTCTAATGCAGAGTATTTTTTTTCTCAGGAGTCTATTGCTGTACAACACTGTTCCTCTCATTTCTAGCCCTCAAATCTGGTACCAAGGCACTCACAAAAAGTGCAAGCATTCACAACACTTTATTTTACTGGGTTACCAAACTCTGTGAGGCATAACTGAATTATATAAACAAAGAAACAGTCTATTTCTATATATGTCAAATGTAAGCATTGAAATGAAACAAATACATCTTGACTGGCTTCTCCCCTCAAATTCCCCCCCATATAGGGGGAAATGGAAACTCTGCCATGTGGTGTACAAGAGCACAAGAGCAAAAAAAAAATCGTGAGATTGATGGGATGACATCTCCAGCAAATTGAATGTAAAACCCTACACGAATAAAGTTGCTAACTAAGGCTCCAAGCCCTTATTTAGTAAGATGCTGTAAGCACTCATATGGTTGTTCTAAAGCTTAAATCCTGTTTCCATGCTTGTATTCCTAATTAGTCATGTGTAGTGCTTTGCTGAATTGGGGCCAATAAGAAGACATTGCTGAGTAACCCCAATATATTTAATCAGTATCAGTGATCTGAACTACATGCCTTTATTTGGTTTAAACTGTTATCCTAAAAAACACATTGCACTATTTCTGATGAGTCTTCTACTTGGTCCTTTTAGATTTTTATTCCTTTGGGTACTTCGAATACTTAAGATGGAACTAATGTATGATACATACTATTTTAAACTGAGGAGTTTATTTGGGGGTTTTGTGGGTTTTTGTTTTGTTTTTAGGTTTTTGGTTTTTGTTTTTTTGGTACACTACTGACTAATCTCTTTTACAGAAACTTAAAAAAAAGAGAAGAGGAAAAAAAGACATTCACGTTTGATTTGGGAGGAAGCCAGTGTCAACGTGACCAATGATGGGAACACTGATGATATGTTGGGTGCGTCTTTCAAGTTCTGGAACATGTAGAAGCCTGTCAAATGGGGCTGAGAGATCCTGACAGAAAAGTTCACCTGGCAATAAAACTCACTGCAGGGAATAAGGAAAAAAAAACCCCAACAATAAAACTTGTCAGGTTTTAAAATACTCTTCCTTCTGCACAGGTCTCAAATCAGAGTAGCAAAAGTAGCTGTTGCAAGTGAATATTCTGTGCTTCCCTGATATGAAAAAGCATGAAGTGGTCTTTCTTTCTCAGTAATATCCCCCAAATATTCTTTGCTCTCTTTAAAATGACTCGTGGATGTGTTTTCCTTTATAATAAATACTTTGTAACTTCTGTTGTTTCTTTATGTGTAAGAAGAAAGCCTAACAAAGATGTGACCTCTCTTACTTTTCTTTGAATTCAGTATTCACAAAAAGTGTTGGTTTGTCTACCAGATGGTCTAGTCATAACTGGCTTGTAGCATATACCATATACCGTATACTTATACTACTATGAAAACTTAAAGCCAAAAATGTCCTGTGATGTTCCCACCTCCTCTGCTTTTAGTATTGTGCAAGTGCTTCCCTCCTCCAGTTCTGCTTGCGAGTGTTCCTCTATTCCAGTCTCAGCAGGTGAGAATAGTTTCCACTATGCAAACTCAGTACTCTGTTTCTCTACTGAAACTGAAACAGGGTATGGTTATTATATCCAAGCCAAAGTCTGACTGTGCTTTCTTGAACATAGCTGGAATAAGATAACAATAGCAGCTGGGAGGTGTTGCCACAGGTTTCTGATCAGGCTGAAGGTGCAGAATTTTAGCATATTACGAAACCGTACACTGTTTTCATGGTGATATGCTCAAATTTGTATCCCATGCAGGTATATATGCAATGGTGCTGTCAGGTCTATTTTTATCTTATTTGGCTATTGCACCTAAAGTGGCAATGCTTATTGCACCTTTGTTTTCATGTGTACATATATCCTAGTTGCCAATTAGTACTATATTGGTTGCTTCATGATCTGGCCAGAGGATTTGGACTGTAATTAAACTAGTTTTTATATGTGGTACAAAATAACCATTATGGCTCCATCTAACTAGGATCAAAAACCTAACAAACAGATGTGAAATAACTTGTTCTAAAAGTGCAGTTCAAGCATGTTATGGTTCTCCCACATTTGCATGGATCCCACCTATCTGTTAAACTGATGAATTTTACCACCTCTTCCAGACAAGGTTGACTTTTCAGTCATTTCTAAGCCAATCTAGATTCAGGATCACTGAAGCCCTTGAGCCATCCTAGCCATCATATTCATAGTCACTATTATTTCTGGAACAAAATAACAAATCCTCATAATTTTTTTCCTTTAGGGGTGGCGGGGAGGAATTTAGCAGCTTGACAACCAGAGTATATAACGCTTAAAATGGTGGTCTTCTATAAACGCAGATGACTTGAGAACTATGAACTAGGAAGCCTAATTAAATCAGGAAGGAATAACCTAGTGAGAAATATGCCAGGGAAAAATAAAACATAGAAAAAATGCATCTTATAGTCATGCAAAAGAAGGACAGAGGGTGTAACACTAGATGTTAATTTAAAACTTGGACTGTATCAAGTATCGGCAAAACTTTTGCTTAGAAGATAAAATAACAGATGACTACACCTCTTCCATCTTTACTTGAGTCTGCTGTTTTTAATCCTGTCTCTGTTAATCCATTTAAAACAAAACCAGGGGAATTAATTCTATATTACCTGATGGCTCCACTGGATTTCTTGAACAGCTTTAAATCCAAGTTATCCTGACAAAGTAATATTTCTGAACAATATTAAGCTCCTACCACAAACAACCACACCCCCTCAACTCCCAAAACCTCTCTCTTGAAGAAGACAATAACTGACCTTTAATTCTCAGCACTAGCACTGAAGTATTGGCTATGGTCATTCATTCAGAATGAATATAAATGATGGTAAACAAAGGACTATAAAAATACAGTGCATAGCAATAATGTATTTTGAATCTGCCTGTTTCTGTCCCTCCATCTCTCACTTGCTGTATGCACTATCATTCCTACTTGAAACCCACTGTATTGTCTGTCTGATTCAGACTGCCAAATGACAGTCATTTAGGCTGGAAGGGACCTTGGACGGCTCTCACTTCAGCCAGAGTGTCCTAGTTTTGGCTGGGATAGAGTTAATTTTCTTTCTAGTAGCTGGTATAGTGTTATGTTTTGGGTTCAGTATGAGAAGAATGTTGATAACACCTGATGTTTTCAGTTGTTGCAAAGTAGTATTTAGACTAAGTCAAGGATTTTTCAGCTTCTCATGCCCAGCCAGCAAGAAGGCTGGAGGGGCACAAAGTTGGGAGGGGACGCAGCCAGGGCAGCTGACCCAAACTGGCCAAAGGGGTGTTCCATACCATGTGACGTCATGCCCAGTATATAAACTGGGGGGAGTGGGGCTGGAGGGGATCACTGCTTGGGAACTGACTGGGTGTTGGTCAGCAAGTGGTGAGCAATTGCATTGTGCATCACTTGTTTTGTATATTCCAATTATTTCATTATTATTATTGTCATTTTATTATTGTTATTATTATCATTACTATTTTCTTCCTTTTTGTCTTATTAAACTGTTCTTATTGAAAGCCACAAGTTTTACCTTTTTTTTTTCCTGATTCTCTCCCTTCTCCCACTGGATGGGGGGGAAGTGAGTGAGCGGCTGCGTGATGTTTAGTTGCTGGCTGGGGTTAACCCACGACACAGGGTCAACATTGAATGTAGATCAGGCTGGTTCGGAGTTTACTGGCTCCACTGGTGGAGATTCCTTGGCCTTTCTGCACAACCAGTTTCAATACTTAGTTATCTTCACAGTGGAAATCCTTTCCTTATATCCAACTGGAACCTCTCTTGGTTTGGTCTGTGCCCATTGTCTGTCATCCACGCTCCACTGTGCAGGGTCTGGCTTCATCTCCTCGATGCCTGTGGGCACTAGGAGCTGCTGGTGAATCCCACCGAAGCCACCCGTGCCCCAGGCTGGACAAGCCCAGCTCCCTCAGCCTCCCCTCACAGCCCAAGTGCTCCAGCCCCAGCCATCACAGTGGCCCTGTGCTGAACTTGCTCCAGTTTATCAGAATCCTTATTGTCTCAGGGGCCTAGAACTGGGTGCAAAAACCCAGATGTGGTCTAACAAGTGCCAAGTAAAGTGGGATAATGACTTTCCTTCATCTCTTGGCTACACTTCTGTTGATACAGCCTGGTATGCTGTTAGCCTTCACTGCTGCCAGGGCACACTGGTAGACCTGACCTCTGGAACAGCTTTAAGTGATAGCTTAAAGTGATTTGGCAATTAATGCTTTAATTGTTCTCCTCCCCTCAGTTCACAGAATTTCAGAGGTCAGAATAAATGAAACTGAGTACAGAATGTGCAAACCCTTAGTGGGAAGATGTAAACATTATAAGTCACCTGAAAATCATGGGCCCTTCATTGTGGACAGCACAGATACTTATAGCATATGTGCCAATTTGTCATTTTATATTAGATGATCCAGTCAGTGTGGGCCAAAAAACAACTTCTGGGAATCTCTGCAAGCCCCTTTCTTGCAGCTCTACACTTAAGGCTCTTTTTGTATTAATCACCTCAATGTGGAATATCACTCATTCTTCTCTATAGTGGATGCCTTCTTTTGATGCTTTCCATCAGGTTAACGTTTCAGAGGATTAAAGCTCTGTATATTTGGGCAACTTTTTGTCTAACATTTATGCTATGTTTTATTATGCAACACTGTTTACACTGACAACATGAAATAAATGGCCTGTGAACTGATTTGCCTGTCAAAGGCTTTCAGATGTGCAAATGTATGATTTCAGTCAGCAACGTAAGAGGCCAAAGAGAACTGTGACCGCTCAACCTGGAATATGAGGTGGGACATGAGGCTTTTCTATGCAGGTCTATGAAAATATTAAAAACCGGGCACATGACTTTCAGTAAAGCACTGCAGCATATGAATAAAGAGCTGCTGATTTTTTTCTGAGTAGGAATGAATTGTAGTTGTTGCAGAAATACTCAGCAAGTATTTATTTTTTAAATGCCCTATTAGTGACCACAGATAAAGTCTACCTCAGCAACTACTAATTTTGTATTCTCTCACTTCATCTAATTTCTGTTGAAATCAATGCTAGCTTATTACATTTCATTACAGATTTGTGTATACATGTGTGTGTATGTATGTATGTGTGTGCATGTGAGACAGGTAAGGAAGAAGGAAATCCAATTCTACTAGTGAAATGTCAAAAAAATCGGTGTTTATGAAATGTGCCACATGAGAGAAAATTGTTCAAAGATGACCATATATTGCAGTTATTTTTAAACAAAGGTGCATTTTTAGTTTAGTTTAGTTTGTTGTTTTTTTTTTTAAAGTATGCAACTTTTTTATCTTTCTTTTTTTTAATGTAGCATTGAGTCTTCTGGAGATGAGGAAGGTTGTGACTGCTTCCTTTCCAGCCTGAACTCCCTCTTTGCAAAACCCCTATAAGTAAGTACCTCACTTTTTTTTTTCTCTCCCTCTTTCTGAGTCTAGTAGGACAGTTTATAAATTTAGACTTTTTTTGTATAAGAATTTGCAACAATATGAAAAAATACCAAACTCCAAAGCCTTCTACTGAGAACAGAGGATTTTGTTTTCCATGGTGACTTGTGCAAGTTGCAGTTAAAGGCTTACTACCCCCTTTCTGCTCAATTGCTTTTGTGGGCTGACCTTCCATGATAACCTCTTATGGAATCACTGAAAAGGACCATAGATATCCCTCACTGTGCTAAATAAAGGGAAATATATCTCCAAGAAATCTGGAACATGGAACAGAATGAAAGCAGGAGGTATACAAACACTGCAATGGCTAATTAAATAGACCGTCTACAGTGGGCAGATCTAATAGACATCATGGCACCTTCTCTTCAGCAGCTGCTTAAGATGCCAAAGACTGGCAGCCCTGTAAAGTAAGAAGTCTGAATTGTTCATTGTTCTTTTTTCTTTTAATTTTCATGTTCTTTTCATCATAGTTACTTCTATATCAGATTGCCCAAATAAAGTTCATAGTTCCTCTTCCCTGTAGCAATACATCTACAGAGCATTAGAGCCAAGAGAATCATGTGGAAAGTAACCAAGATTACTCTCTGTAAGACAGATCCAGGCTTCAAATCTCTGTAAGGAAGAAAGATCTTCCTAGGGATCCTGAGAGATTAGAGTCACTAATGTTAGAAACTGCTGCAGCCCACAGGACCCAGGCATGCAGTCCAACAAAAACTGTAGGATTTTCTGAAAGAGAAAGTGATTTTACGTATTTTTGTATGGAGAAAGTTTACTTCACTACAGAGTGGAACCTTAACATATTTGCAAAAAATTTTCACTTGTCAGTCAAAGTAAAGAAAAGGTGCTGTCAACAATATAAACACAATGCTTTAAAATAACTCTAGCTTGTATAAATGGAAATGCTTTTGGAAAAAAAAATGCAATATTTACAGTAAAATAATATAAAACCCAGAGCATTTTAACTATTCTGAAATTTTCTTACATCAGTAACTAGAAAACACTTGTTTATATATTTAAGTTTAACTGCAGCTTGTTGGGGTGGGGGACTGTGATTTTTGTCTTTTAAATGAAATCCAGCTATTTTCTCTACTTCAAGCTACTGGACATCTGCTATTGTAAGTTAATCAAATCATTATTGGTTTTCTTCCAGAGTGAGTTAATTGTTCTATTACCAGGCTGGGTGCACAATGCAATCCTCCCCATGGCTACATACATTTATTTAAATTGCTTCTGAAGGTGACAGTGATATATGATAACATGAAGCTTGTGTTGATCAACAGCAAACTCCCCACAAAACAGTAAGTACAAGCAGTGCAATAATATGAACAAATCATTCAGCTAAACAAGCTGGCAGGTGGAAGATCTGGTTTTAAATACTGAGAATGCAATCAGTTGAAGTGCTGAACTATAGGCACTCTTGATTAAGATGTGATTCCACGTGAAAATAGAAAGGGGCTGCCTAGAGTGGAACATTTTCTCTGTTAGGGAGAAGCCACATTTATTTATCTTAATTACAGTGGATTTGGGGTAGGAAACCCTTTTGACAAGACTTCCTTTAAAATGAAGTGTTATTTTGTTTGCAAAAAGAGTCAGGACAAAAAGTGAGTGTAACTGGCAAGCAAATATTAAGAATACGAAATACTGTTTAATAACATACTTGAAATAAAGATTGTGTCATTCCCAATGCTGAGGACATCCACACTCATGTCTCCTAGTATTAAAGTTACACAGCAGTTTAAGTACCTGGCTGCTCTGGTGCCATAAATAATAGCTCTGAAGTTGGTGTAACTAATGATCAACTACTTACAGGTGTGTATTAGGACAGCACACTCTGTCCCACTGTAATTTCTTTTTTTTTTTTCCCTTAAAGAGCTACTAGATCAAATGGCCATTTGAATGCTTCCATTATTTTCAATAATATGCATATGCGTCCTGTAGCTTTCTTTGTAGTGCAGTGGTTTGGTTTCTTAAAAATGATGATCAATATATCAGCCAGTAACAATTTGAACTTTTTAATGGTTCTTCTATAAACCCTTCCTGTACTTTTTTCTAGAGATGTGCATTTCTTCCTGGGCTTTAACATCTTCTGCTTGCTTTCTACTGGAGGCAAACAGTTCACATGTCAGATTTTTATTTGTTTTGACAGCATCCCACAATCCAGAGTAAGTGACTGGGGTAGTATGTAGCTGCCCCGACCTGTGAATAGTGGGAATTCATGTGATTTTTCACTGAGTGAAAAAAAAAGTGAAAACACTTACAAAAATTAGTTGTGCAACAATTTTTCCTGGGTAAGTGTTTGTAGATATCTATTAAGGCATACTCCACAGCACAGTATCCTCTGTGTGCAGTAGCAGTACTTTGTGGTTATACCGCATTAGTTTACACTTCAAAGTGAGATCCAGATCTTTAGGAAATCAGTTCATTAGCTTATACCATTTCAAATATCCTGGAAATAAGGAGGAATTAATATTTCCTGTTCTCAAGGAAAAGGGATTACAGGAAGGACCCCGTTCCTTGAGCTGTCTTCCATATCACTTATAGGTAAGACCCTGAACTTCAACAGGCAGTATCCAGTGAATAGAAAAGGGGGGGGGGTTGGGGACGGGGATGGGGATGTGGGGGAGGAATTTCTGTGTAAATTGGGATAGTTTCCAAAGTGACTCACCCTAAATCATAACAAAGATTCTGATCCCTTGATACTGCTCATTGTGCCAGAATTACACAGCTGAGCTCTCTCACCCTCTTATTTCACAATCCCACTCTACAGCACTTTACAGAAAATAATCATGGTAGTGCTCCACCCTGAAAATAAAATACTGAAATCAACCTGAGGTTACGTGAGGGAATTCTGCTATCCTGAACAGTGAAAATGAACAGGGACGAAAAAAGGAATTACCTTGCATGTAGGTGGATTCCCCCAGGTCCCCTTGGCAAGTGATATAACTTTTTGACATTATGTTTCTACTCTTTATGAGGAAGGCTACTAAATGGTCACAGGCTTGGCACCATGTGGGCAAGTGCTGATGGCAGAAATGTTTTCAGAAAAAACTATAGGTTGTCTATGGCAGAGTTCTTGAAATTAGTTTGAGTGCTAGCAATACTTCCACAAAGCAACCAGTCTGAAAAATCTCTTCAAGTAAACTGAATGAAAATGGAGTACATCAGCAATTCAGAGAAACTGGAGAAGCTCCAGCCAGGCTGCACACTGCTTATTGCAGGCTGCCTTCTTACTGGAGCGTTAGGGCTTTGTTTTGGTTTGGTTTACCCTGACCTTTATTTGGGAGAATGAAACTTGTGATCTTATGAGGAACAAGTATGGGAAGAGTCAGGTGTATGAGTCAACTGTTTTACAAGTGCTGATGAAGAGGCTAAGATTTGCGTCATACTGAGAGAAACCTTGTTTCACAAGGGGGTCAAGATTGCTGTTGAAATGCCTCATCTTGTCAAGGACCCAGCCCACAGTGGTTAAAAGAAGATAAGTATTTGTTACATGAAATCAACCACGAAATTAATAAAAAAAATGCACAGAGACTAATAAAGTTGTAGCTGGGAAGCTAGCATTAAAAATGAAAAAAACTATGTTTATTAGAAAACAGTGAAATTTTACTCTGAAATAATAATTTCTCACATTGCCTTATACTAAAGAAAATAAGATTAATCTCCATTCTTATCCTATGTGGCAAAAGCAATGTTCTAGAATAGTAATTTGCAGTTGGCAAAATACTCACCTGAGGCTTTTTTTTTACATATATAAAACAGACAAATGGGGTCCTGCTGAGGACCATCAAATAAGGGTCAAATTTCTGCTTACAATCCACAGTAAAAAAGCAAGTCCTGAAAGTACAGCTGTAAAGTAACAATGAGAATGTGTGATAGGGCGAGACAGTCTTTAAAATGGAGCAAAAAGGGCCCTGAAGTCCCTGTTTCTGGGCATCAGCTGATCCTGCTGGAAAAAGCTGGTGGCCACAGCAGAGGTCGATGAAGGAACACATTCATGTGACAAAACAGCTAACATAAGGAGTTGTGCCGACCAGCACGCTTTTTGGCAATATGTGCTTACGACTGAGCAAGCATGGACACTGCCATTTTTGTCAAAGCAGGATTTCCAAATATTTGTGAAGAATTTTGCACTACCCCTGCACACACCTATATCTACAGATCAAAGCTACCTCTTAGAATTGCCCATCTGGAAGTGTTTCTGAAAATATGTGTAGAATTAAGAGGGAAAGAAATGAAGAAAACTAAATGCTTTGCTAATATTGTTGCTTAGCATTATTTTGAAGAGGTCATCAGCAGTGACAGCAGCTGCTAAACATTTCATGTTTAGGAAAAGAGAGCATCTGATTTGTGGGAATACAGACAGCCTTAGCCACTCCAGATAAAGCTACATGGAGAAGGCTGAATCCCAGATTCAAACCCAAACTTTCTTCACATCTTCCTATTTTGATGCAAGCTTGTCCTGATTCAACAGCACACCAAGGAAAAAATTACAGGCTCCTACAGGCCTTTGCAGAGACTAAAACATATACCACCCTGTAGGTTACCAGCGTCAGGCTTTGCCAATTTACTGTGACCTTGTACTGACTTTTGTCATGTTGTCACAGGGCTGGCACCATGCAGACGTCTGAGCTGAGAAGGCCTGTTCCAGAAGGCTCAAGGCTGGAAGCCTTTACCTCCTTTTCACACTGTTTATACAGGAACTAAGTGAATGATATCCTGCAAGGTGAATGCATAAAACTAGATTTGGGATTTTTCTGGGTTTCAGCATAATTTCTAAAGGAAGTATACATGTACTCTGTTAGAGGACTACTCTGTACTTATTCATCTCCACTGGCCAGTGCAGAAGATAGATGTGGAAGAAAGGTTGCCTTTCAGTGCTAAACTTCTTTGCACCTTGTGTGTGTCATATTCAAGGAGTGAGGTGGACAGCCAGTGAAAGAGGAGGTTTTGGTTAAAATTGTTCTTCCTTGTTCTTCTATTCAGGATTAAAGGCAATCAAGTTCTTTGGATTTATTGGTATTAGCCTGTAAAGGAAAAAGTATCTTTGTATAGATAAGGCAATAAGAAAACCTCCAGATAACTGGGAGTATGATTTTGATATTTTGATTTTTTTTGTATTAACAAACTTCTTATATTCAATCTGATATTCCCTATTTGATCCCTCTTGTGCTGTGGAGCAAGTAAGACTTGGTGATCATAACAGGTCATTCTAACCTTAAAAATCTGTAAGCTATTAAAGTCTAACACCAACACATCTGCCATAATTCAGGTCTTTAAAAGTTAGCTAAGTAATGCAACATTAGCCAGCCTAATCATATTGACACTTCAGAGTCAATGAAGTATCATTACATATATCACAGTTACATATTTTAAGATTAAATGAATTGCACTCTGGAGGGGTCTATTTGTATCCTGTCATTGCAAAGGGAACTTCTGTGAGTAGCTCAGAGGTTCATTTTTAGTATTTAGGTGTTTAATGCTAGCTGAGTTTAGTTTGGTTTAGTTGAATGGGGGCAGGAACAGTATGCAATATTTTTACTATATTGATTTGTTGATTCATGACAACAATCATTTCCTTTCTAATTAAGCAGAAGAATAATATGAACAGTTTAGTTCACCTTTCTCCACAAAACGCTTCAGTTCAGCAAGTCTCTGAAGTATATGTCAAACTTCAGCCTAACCTTCAGTGTAGAGTACCCATCATAGAGAGCTACTGAGTGAAAGAAAATTTCCTGGTTAAGGGGAACTCCCTTCTCTGGTATATCTCTTGAATCTTTGCCTCTGCATTCCTACCTAGAGTATCAATGAACCAGGAATGGGTGGGGAAGAGGCACAGCAGGTCAGGAAGGATAAGGAAAGTCATAGTGGTCTGTTGTGCTTGTCACCGGCGTAGAGCGTTGGCAGAATGCCTAGAGGTGCCCCATAGTACCTTTAGGGCTATATCTATAAAGTGTGTTTGTGCTTGGTCTCCAAGGCAGCTGGACTCAGGCTGGCCCTGATTCAAAAGCTGGGTGACTGCATTCATACAGCACCAGTCCTGAGCTCTGTCTCTCAGAAGGGTTCATTAGCAAGTGTAACATTGCACTGTCAGCAGTTACGTAGATTTTAGTTTGCATGAAACTCACAAGATGTAAAGCTCATGTCTCTTCAGAGCATGGTGGGTATGCCTCATTGTGCCTGTAATATGCCAGGTAAATATTTTCCAAGTAGTCCCAGAAGCACTAGGCACTGTAATCCAGAGTAAAGTTCTGCTTCAGTATGGTATGTGACTGGAGTAAGCATCTTTCTGAGTTGCCTTGTTAATATCTTTACAATGTAAGGGAATTCTATTTTGTATGTGGAAGGTGTACCAAGGGATACTTGCTCTTAGAAGCGGTAGCTCACATTAACTCTGTTCTACAAACACTAATGCATGTGATTAGCTTCATTCACCCGAGTGGTCCCTTTCCATTTCCATGGGACCACTCGTGCATGAAGACTATTCGTATGTTTGAGTATTTGCAGGATTGAAGTTCATAACAAGAGTTCAAAGTTCACCTCTGAAAGCAGAATAAATTCTGAATCTCATTAAAAATATAGATCTGTAGCCTGTCAATCAGATGTACAAATTGATAAAAGCAATAGTGAAACATGGCTTTGACCAAGAAGGTAGGAAGAGAAGGAAGTGATTGTTCGTGATTGTTAAGTCACCCAAGGGCTTACCTCAAGGCAAAGCCTGAAGGCATATGAAATTTTCAAGAAGCCAGCATCAACAACTTTCTGCTTTCCAGAGATCATTATTGTTGTTAGATCACAGTTCGTGAGTCTGGAGCTGGAGAAGGTCACATCATTTGCACAAAATTCACATTACCTTGAAGTGGAATGTGGTTAGCATAGATTAGCTTTGAGATTGTCCTATAAAGTATAAATGAAAGTCTGGACACACTAGATGTCATTTTTAAAAATCCAGCCATGCTGCTTTTTCTTTTCTTGCACCATAGAACTCTGGAAATAGAAATATTTTTAAAGCAATCTGTAAATGAATAAACCATATTGCATCATTTGCCTCTTCATTGCATTCTTAATTAAACAATTAAGAGATTCTCTGGTAGTTTTCCTAGGGAAGAACAGGAACTGTAGAAATGAAATCTGTGTTGGAGATAGTATCCACTCATTGGAGTTTATGAGGTTTTGAGGTTTACTTCCTTTTAAAAGAATTTATTTCCTTTTGCAGCCCTTCTATTTAATACCTGTATTTAAAAAACACTGGGGTAATTGAATATCCAGGACATGCTTTCCAGCCTGTGCCATACGTAAAGGATAAAATGGAAACATTTCAAAAGCTATGTTAGTGCAACATAGTCTTCATTTATAATGATGCAGGGTTTTTTTCTGTTGTTGCTTTGATTCTTTCTGAGCATGTTTTTAAGAGTTCTTCATTGGGAAACAACTTGGCAGTCTACAGTTAGGAGTACTCTAGATCCATTTTCTCACCATCTTCAGTCCTATGGCCAAAAGATGTCAAGAATTAATTTCTTGATGTATCACCTGTTGTGTTGCCAAGACTCACTTTTCAGGGTAGTATATTTGTTTACAAAAGGCATATAAGATCATTTCAGTGAAACAGGTTGTTCACAATTAGCATTCAGGCTAATACATTCTTCAGAAATGTCAGGCAAAGCATCTGTGCTCTGTGCTAAGAAGTAGTTTTCTTGGTCGTTTGTTCTCCCTCAGGTATTTAACAGCCATCTCTCTAGCCAGCCAATCATTTGGCATAACTTTTTCCATTTTCTTGGCCTGGCCCATTGCTCTTCTCATACTGGTGTGAGGGACACTTGCAGTGCTTGAACATTCAACAGCAATGTCATCATTACACTTTTATATACCCCCCCTTTGTGCATCTCAGCCACAAAACACACAGATCTCTTTAATACTTTTTGTCTTGGAAATAAAAAGGGGTCTGTCCAGCACATGTCCTTTCCACAGTGGCTTTACCACACAAAGAAAGCTCCAGAAAATCTAAGGCCTTGACGAAGAAGGGTGTTTTAATCCAAATAGTTCTGCTAAGAACTGCCTGGCTGTTATTACTGGAGAAAAGCTTTCTCTGGAGAATGTTATCTTGAGAGATTACATCTGTAAACGTCATCACTAATGGGGCATCCATTTGCCTTAGCATTATTTTAATTGATGCTTCATTCACTTCCTCCCTCTGTTCTTTGCCTATTGTCAAATATTTGTTTCACTTTGCCATTCCTAGCTTCATTTCTCAACTGGATGCTGTCTCGTACTTACTCATGCAGTCTTAACGCATGCAGTTTAAAAGGAGTCATACATCACGTACATATGATATAATTTCTTTTCCCCTGTTCCTGCTTCTCTCCCTTATCCTCCAAACAGGGAACCTCCTTTAAAGGAATTTTTGGTAAATCTTTTCTGTAGATACAGATATCTGTATTATAAGAGGTGATTATGAGCAGAATAAGATGCTTTTCATTTTGAAGTCACAGTGGTTTTCTACCTACCCATTCTGCTGTAACATCTCTTCTCAATGCAAGGACGGGTGGAATTAGAGAACTGAAATCTAATTCTACAGATGTCTCCACAAAGGCCAGAACTTCAAACCCAATATATATATTAGGGGTGGGGGTGGGGGTGTGTGTATGTCTAGAATATATTGCAATACATAAGAATGTATCTATATAATATATAGTTATATATATTTATATTTAAAAGTATATAATATATAAACTATGCATTATTTATATATTAATATGTACATTATATATAATAAACAGAATAGAATGGAGTAGAATAGACTAGACAAAACTAGAACAGAAGAGATCAAGAGTGTGATGAATAAAAAGGTACAGGTTTTATGACATGGTGGCTAACACTACATCAGATTTCTATTCTGTCTCTATATGTTCAGACTAGAATTTATGCATCATGTAAGGGGATGAAATGGCATGGGGGAATATTTATGTCTTATAATTTTATGCCTTTAGCTTAGAGGCTTAAGTTAGCTAGCAGGTCACCTGTGAGACGATGGGAAGATAGGTGAGTCCACCAGGGATAAACTGGACCAGAAGGCTGACATGAACGCTCTGAAGTAACCTTTTGAGTATCTATTCACACAACACAATTCCTGTGAAAAATAATGCCCTGAATACTCCTGGCTGAAACCAAGGACTTACTTAAAGGTTCTTCATCTGACTTCATCCCTTTTGCTTGGTGTACTTAAGTTGGGAAGGAGTGAAAAGTCCAGTCTCAGCACAGAAAAGACAAACTAGTCTTACTTTGATTTTGCTAGTCACGGTGAACATTACTCTTTTTATCATCTTAACTCCAGTCTTCAGGCCAAGCAGCCAGGTTGAGATAAATCTACTCATTGTATTGTCTGTGATATGAAGAATTAGTTGGGTTATGGAATTGTAACTTTTCCCGTTATAGCTGTGCTAAGGAGGGCCCTGTGCAGTGATTTGCCCAGATACAGTGAAAGGTCTTATTAATCAGCATTTTGTAATGGTTATGTTACCACTTACTATTTGGTTTGGATCCCAGATGCACTAATACTTAACAAAAAAAAAAAAGAGGCCTTGTGTTGTTTTTAAAATTCTTAGTGGAGAAATAAATTATGATCATTGGACATAAAAGGTTCTGATATATTCAGCTTCTGTCACCTTCATCACCTTCACTCCCGTCCAGTAATATCTTATTCAATAGTAGTTCTACAGATATGAAGGGGACAGGATATTATTTTCCCTGAGCAAAGCTGACAATATGTCCTTGAGATACTAAATGTGACAGAATTCAGTGGGGTACCTGTTAAGGGAGACACAAGTTCACAGTCTGGAGCACGTTTTCACATACTATTATGTAGCAGAAGATTAGCACCCCATGTAAAACCACTTCCAGCCATCCAGTCTAAAATAAATATAAGGTTGTATCCAGTTTGCAGAGGTGAGTGCTGACCTATTTCTTTGGTGAGAAAATATTACGTGATTGCTTGCACTTAGCAAGGTTGGAAAAATAGAAAAATAATGGGTTGATCTGGCAGATATCTCAAAATTTATTTAGGAAGTACCGTTTAAAACATATATTCTGTTTGCTTTATGTTGCATATTATTTTAAGATCACACACAAAAAAGAAAGAATATAGTTGAAAATGTTCAAATCTGAAATGAAGAAGTCATTAGAAATGAATGGGTTGTGTGCAATGAAATCATTACCACAACATCCTGCAGGATACAAAAAGCAGACTAGCAGTAATTACACTCCTGCAGGAAAAATCAATAAGTGTTTCTCATGCCTTTCTGATCAAGACTGTAGCATGATATTAGCAACCTGTGAAACAATGGGGTACCCATTTAAACTTACTTGGAAGTACGTAATGTTTCTCAACTCAGTAATATTCTCTGTGCCTGCAAAACGCCTTGGTCTCCTGCTATGATAGTCCCTGTGATGGAATCCTGGAGGAAGAACACTTCTGTCATGATCACATGAACTATATGCTGAAGAGGAAAGAGAATGAAGTGACAATATGCTTAAGCATTCAAAAGTAAAAAGAAAATATTAAATTTAGGGTTTCAAGGGTATGTGTTACACTGCAGGATTTAATTCTTCTCTCATTCTGTTGTGTAAATGAAGAATAAATCCTCTGACTTCATTAAAGCAACACCATATGAGTCTGCTACTGTATGAGAATCGAGTCTAAAGGGTACGACTACCTCTTGTTTTGCATTATGGCTATTAATTAAAAAAGAAATAAGATTTTAAACACTGTTATTGAATTGTGGCCTTCCGGAACTGTCTTTCATCTCCCAAAATATTAATGCCCCGAGGACTTCATAGTTATATATCAGATTGTAATTTTGTGCTTAAAATAATTTCCTTTAGGAATGATACTTGTCCTCTGTTTACCTGGAGAATTATCTACTTTGTTATGGGAAACTGAGTTGCTTCTCAAAATGGAGAGTTCAAGAAGCGCATCATAAAACTCAAGTCTCTATCAGGAACATAATATTGTTCTGTGACCTATTTATGGTTCTATCTTTTCATATCTATCTGGCATGGCAATATAGAATACCATTTACTCACAGTTAGCTGATCTCATTTACTGAGTAAATGTATATTGCAAAAATACATTAAGCTATGTGTATATGGTGTACTGACAAATGCAGTTCCAAGTCCTCAAAGCACTAACTCAGTTCAGCACACATGAAAAGCTTATCTTGAATCATATACTTAAGCTGATAACTTCTGGATAAGCCACTTAAAACGGGAATTAACTTTAAGCAATTACTTAAATGTTCTGCCCAGCCAGAACCTTTTCCTTCCTTGAGTCTTCCCCTCAGCCCCCATACCTGCATCAACTGCCTGGAAAGCATCAGACAAGTATTACTGTGTGCTACAAATGGGAAAACTTCAGCCCACAGGTCAATTTGAAGAACATGGTGATATGAAGAAGAAAATGTAATTACTAACTGCAATAAATAATAGAAATTACAGCCAGGCAGTAAAACCCATTAGAGATTATTTAAGTTTCAGTGCAATGAAAACACTGTGAACTGCTATAAACAAACGAGATCATTGCTTGTTGAGCCATGTTTACTTCTGAGGCAAACAACAGTTTTTAACACTCTGGTCAAACTGTAAAAAATAAAAAATCATGTTTCAGAAGTGCCTGTTTCAAATATTAAAATCAAATAACAATGATGATTCTAACTTATCCACCGAAAACAGCTCCTTAAAGAAAGGGTGCTCCAATTTAGACAAAGTTAAACATGTACTTAATTTAATTAATCTGCTTAAATATTTCACTAGATATCAGATGTTTTCTACAACAAGGTCTAGGGAAGGAACATTAGGTTTGCCTATACTACTCTCATCTGATTAGCTCTCAGTACAGTTTACTTCAGTAATTAAGATCTAACAGGCAGAGTATTCGTATCTGACCATAAGAAAAAGTACCTCTGATCACCTTACCTGTGAACAACTACAATGAAATATAAGCTATAAGCTTGTCTTTTTAACCCACTGCATGAAGCCATTACAAGAATAAATTAGAACAAACTAGTGGCTAAAGTTTGCATGCTGTCTACAGTGTGTTACTAATTTGCTTAGCCATAAATGCCTCCAAAATCACAAATTCTTCATGTAAGATACTCAGCAGCACTAAATAAAATAGGCTTAATGTTCCATTAAATTTTATATGTACCATAAAACAGGCCTTCTCTGGATGGAATTCTTAATTTAATTATGGGATTGTCATTCAACTTTATCTCTGGAAATAGACGCCTACCAACTTTTATGAGCATAATTTTCATATCTAGACCTCCTACTGACTTCATTAGAAATTGTGGGTGCCCACCACATCTGCAGGTTCAAATGATAAGAACCTGACTGGATCAGAAACACTTGCCTCACAGCTCACAAGTTGTCATTTGTTATTATGCCACAACACAGTGATCTCCAGACCCAGCAATTTGTGAAGGTAACACACCATTATGGTCATCAGGTATCTGCATCCTCACACGTAGCCTGGCTTTGTACTACCACATACACATCAAGCAAGTCATTATGTTAATTACAATGCACTCGTAAAGTTGCAGATTTTCAGGCTAGAAGGGACCATTCTAACCAAATAATCTGACCACTTGTGTAATATAGATGATACAATTACCCAGAAATTTCTGCATCAGACTCAATTTTTTTTTAAGCTCAGGAGTAGCTTCTGGAAAGAAGTCCAATAAAACTTATAAATGACTGCCAATAATACCATCATGTGGCATGCCACCTCTAAATGCATTCTGACTTACCTTCATGTCTACACTAATATTGTTAGGTCAGTCATTACATTGTCTCTGCTAACCTATTACATATTGCTTCATTTACTTACAGGCATCATTTAATTATCCCATGTATGATGCACAGCCCAATGCTAATGGCAGTCGAAGATACACCCGTCTGATTACCTCTTCTATATATGCAAGTCTGTTTCTCTTTGTAATTCGGCGCTGCTGCATTTGCAAAAACCAATAGTCTCCCCTTTCAGCTTTCCAGAAATTGGCTTTGTATGTTTCAGGTAGCTACACACTCATCATTAATAACCAGCTTAAGATCTTTGCTTATTGTAAATATGTCCTGCCAATTCTGTAAGCCAATCGATTCGCTGTGCAGAAGTGATAGCTACTAAATTCCCCAGGCAATTAAACTTACATAATAAATGCACTTGCTTTAAGCTTGTGTGCCTATGTTGAACACAAATAGCATAGCATAGGTTACTGGATTAGCTTTACCTATAAAAAACAGCTAAACTTAGTGTTATAATAAGAAAAATTCTTATACTGTTATGCATTTTGTTGACAAAGCAGTCTCTTGCCTGATTTACACAAGTCGCCACTCTCTGCCCTGCAAGGAGAAAAATAAGGAGGGAATAAAATTTCTTCTTCAAAGCCAGAATCATACTATTGATAAGGAATTACCGAAAATTCAGTGACAGTATACCTATGGATCAAGTAATATACATTCAGTGAATACACTGGAAGTTCAGTTATGGCTCAAAATCAAAAAATGTTTATGCTGTGGATACGTGTGCAATTTGTGATGGCAACAGGACTTATCTCCCTAAATCCTGTATGTGCATCTTGCACATGTCTCTACTAATCATTAAAACTGTTTGAATTGCAGCTACTGTACTGCACTGCACTAAGGTTATTAGCCAAGTTTACAGACTTGTTTGCCACACCTTTCTACTTCCTATAGCAGGGTGTAAACTTTTGGACTTCAGAGCACTTTCCATCTTCTGGGTTTTAGGGCTTGCCATGGATACCTTTCATCTCTATGCTAGGGCCAAAACGCTGGGACACAGTACTTCCCTTTATCTTGGCAAACTTCTGATTCCATAGAAATGAAACCCAAATGTACGTTTTGGGGAAAAAACCCCACCACCAGCAAAAAACTGATACACTCCGGTTGTCTCCCAAAGTCCATAAAGTGTTTCCTTGGTGAGAACTGCTATCAGCCACGTAAGCCCTGTTAGTTCAAGCAGTTCATAGGACAGTACAGGTTGTAAGGGACCTCAGGAGGTCTCTAGTTCAGCCTCCTGCTCAGAGCAGTGAGCTGCAAGGCCAGACAGATTACTTAGGGCTTTAGTCAATTTGGTCTTGAAAATCAATGAGCAGGGGGATTGTATGTCATCCTTGGGCAAGTCCTCATCATGAAACAGTTTCTTCTTATATCTGGTCATATCTCTGTTGTTTCAGCTAATGCCTGTTGTCTCTTATTGTCCCATGCTTCGCTGTGCAGGGCCCGGCTCCATCTTCTTGATGGCCTCCCCATAGGTGCTGGAGGGCTGCTGGTTTCTTGCCCTGAAGCCATCCCTGCTCCAGGATGAAGAAGCCCAGCTCCCTCAACCTCTCCTGACGAGGCAGTGCTGTAGCCTCCAACCAACGTGGTGGCCCTCTGCTCAACTCAGTCCAGTTTATTTGTGTCTTCCCTGTTGGAAGGCCCAAACCGGGCAGATACTCAGTACTCAGGACGCTGCCCAATGAGTGGTGAGTATAGGGCTTCCCTAATTGACAGGCCATGCCACAAAAGCCTGGGACGCTGTTGGCCACCTTTGCTGCCAGGGCACTCTGCTGTCTCATATTCGACCCGATGTCTGCCAGGACCTCCAGGGGATCTTCTGCAGAGCTGCCCCTGTCACAGTCTGTATCATTGCAAGGGGCTCTTCCTTGCAAAAAAGGTGGAGGAATTTGCTTTTGTCCTTGAATTTCATAAGGCTGCTCTGAGCCCATTCCTCCAGCAGGCCTAGGCCCCCCTGGATGGCAGCCATGCCCTCAAGTATATTGGCAGTTCCCCTCAATTTGATGCCATCTGCAAACCTGAGAGGAGTACACTCCATCCAATTCATCACTCTGATCAGGTGATTTGGTAGGGGTTGTGAGAAAGAATGAGACACAGAGAGAACATCTCCAGCTTTCCTATTCCTTCTGTTGAGTTGTCACAAGCACCCATACAGACTGATGATAGAAAATAGTTGTATTCACAGCTGGCAGTACGATGTTGGCATATGTAAATGGCAGCTACCCTTTGCCCATTTTTTCTGCCTTTTAGAGACTTATCATGGACAGGAAGCAGTTTGGCATTACTTTGAGAAAAGAAAAGAATGATCAAGGTGTTCAACATGGCTTCTTTGCATCTACCTGCCAAATAATCAAGATTATTTGTTGCTTCATACATCATTACCTTTGCATATGTATTCAACTGACTGAGCCATATACATTTGCTCTTTTCCTTAAGCCAAGCATCATGCCTGTCCTAGACTTTGTTCTGAGTTAAATGATCAGTCCTGTGCTTAACCTTCCAAAAATAAGCAGCTAATGTCAAGGGTGGTCATGGTTTTGCCTTGATTTGGGTATTCTGTTAATGGCTTTAAAGAATAAATTGCTGCTTCTGTGGGTGTGACCAGATAAAGAAATGCAAATCTCACTGTTGGTTTTAATTCCAAAGTAATTTATGTATGCATCCAAAATTCTTGAGTGATCATGGTAATTAGTATAATTTCCATTAGGACAGGCTGTGGCAAATCAGTATTCTAGAGAAATCTGATTATAAACGCCTAAGAGTTGGATCAGCATATGGTTGGTAACATCATTCATGCACATGGAGTTCATTTTTGACTGAATTCACAGGGTTGAAAATGTTACTACTGTCTTTAAAACTATGTACAGAATATGGCACATCTTCTGTAAATTTATTGTAAATGTGTACACGTGCCAAAAGTTTTAGTGCTTTTGGGTCTAGTGATACTTCAGGTGAAACATGTATCTGGAAATGGTTCATACAAGAAAACTTAGGACCTTCTGAGATCTGATAGCTGAAAGAATACGTGTCCCATACTAGATCAATTTCTGTAGTCCAAAAAGAAGAAGAAGGCAAAAAAATGTAAGTTCACAATCAGTCTCTTCATTCTGCAAAACATTTCAGTACTTCAGGCATATGAGTTTTCCTACTGAAGTGGGGAACATGCTTCATTGATAAAGGTTTGAAATAGTGATAAGAACTGAGAAAAAAGACCATTTCAAAACATCCCAATGGAAGAAACAAAACTCTCTTGTTAGTATGCAGGGCCATAAAGAGGGGACAAATATAAATCTGTTTGCTATATCAGAAATGGAGAAGATTTTTAGAAGCTAAGAAGTGTGTAGTGCAAGGAAGACCAAGCTTGGATTGCTTTGTAAATCCAGTGCTCAGCTGGTACTTACAAGGGCAAATACTGGAGCTGGGGCTGTTGAGGTGGTGACAGCATTGCAACATGTTCTTGTCATCCCATACCTGGAATGGCTTCATGAAATATACTTGATCAGTAGTCAGACTATCTGGCACACATATTTTGCTTGATCCTTTCAAAAAATCCCTAACAATTTATGTATCAATGCCTTTCTCAAATAAGTGCCACCTAAATACTGTGCTGAGTTGTCACAAACTGGATAATTGCATGTCTTTCCCAAAGCCATGTGTAAAATAAAAATTACCTTAGCCAACTATTTCTTACACCTGAACATTACTATAAGCAACTTATATTACAGGAGCAGGTGGAGGTTAAATCAAGTAAGTGTCTCATTGTGCCAGGCCCCATAAAGCAGAGTACAACGCAGTTCCTGCTCCAAAGAGTTTACTGCCGAAAAGACAAGATGTAGGTGGTACATGCAACCAGCAGGCAGTAGGAAGGAGAAAGTAAACACAGGTTTTCAGTATAGATGAGCTGCTTGAATTTTCTATAAATTTTTTCTTATATTTAGTGTAATCATGTTAAGATTTATAAGTGGCTTAAACTGAGGAAAAAAACTCAACCAAACCCAAAAAACCAGCAACAACAGATAACAGTTTTCTTTTTTTTTTTTTTTCATAAATCATCCTTAGTAAGAAATGTATATTTAGACAATTCATCTTTATTATATCAAGTTAGAATCAAAATGGAAATATATTTGCAGTTTAAGTCTCCATCACTAAAAGAAGAAGAACTGGCAATTTTAACAGTAACATTGCTGTATCTACATGCTAGCATGACTCACATTGCACTTAACAAAGTGCAGTTAGAATTTCTTTGCAATATTTTTCAAAACCTGCAAGTCAATTAAGCAATGAGAAATGGATTAATCTAAATTATAATGCAGATAGATTGTCCATTGATTACAATGACTTCAGTAATGGGTGAACTATAATTCGAGGTCGATGTAGAGCAAACATAATGTCAGATATTCTGCAGGTTGGAATACTACACATTTCACATTCTAGAGTACTGCTCAGGTGTCAGGAGTCTTCTCTCCCTCCGCACAGACTTTCCCAATACAGCAGATAATTCTAATGCTGATTTGAACATATCTGAATTATCAGTACTGATTTAAATAAAAATCTTGTCAGAAAACTTTTTCATTTCATTTTAAATCTGGGATTGCTAATCCTTTTTGGACTGGATAACAGGCAGCAATCACTCTTACCAATTCTGTACTTCCAGTGCTGACCTGGCTTGATGTAAAGCATGCAGAGAGATTAAATGATGGAAGGTAGAAGCATTGATATGTGCATATTTTTTATATTGTTAAACTTTATTAAACTTCTTGGATAGAACATGAATTGGATCTCTTTAAGTCAATTCTCCCATTCTTACACCTAAATAAAATATAGAGGGTTAGTGGCAATGGGCCAAAATGCTGAAGTTATATGTTAATATTGGTACATACAACTTTTTTTTAAGTTCCCTAGTTCGCTTTGTAAGAAGAGCCATTAAATTGAAATCTGCCTATCCATACTGCTGGTTCGTGTGCTGTAGATGTTATTTCTGTAGTGTAGAGGGTCATTACTAAAATTAGAAAGTGAATCCAGTATCCTACTGTTTTATCTTTACTCAGCAAAGCAGGTTTTACTGGGTAGGAATTTCAGAGAGCTAAAGGACCTTAATAGCTACAGCTGTATCTATTCCTATGTAAAACATGATTACAGTATACTAACATAAAGAATATTAGCTTAGAAAGTGTTTTCAATACATTGATTATAAAAAGGAGCTATTAAAATATAACCTATTTCCACTTTAACTAGATTGTCTTTTCACAACTTGCCCTGAACAAGGACAGCAATTTAGCAAACCTGCTTTCAGAGAAAATCATATACATAACACCAGCTATGAAGCTGGTGAGGGGCGTGGAGCACAAGTCTTGTGAGGAGCAGCTGAGCGAACTGGGGTTGTTTAGCCTGGAGAAAAGGAGGCTGAGGGGAGACCTTATCGCTCTCTACAACTACCTGAAAGGAGGTTGTAGTGAGGTGGGGGTCGGTCTCTTCTGTCAGGTAACAAGTAGTAGGACAAGGGAAAACAGCCTCAAGTTGCACCAGGGGAGGTTCAGACTGGATATTAGGAAAAATTTCCTCACCACAACGGTTGTCAGGCATTGGAACAGGCTGCCCAGGGAAGTGGTTGATTCGCCATCCCTGGAGGTATTTAAAAGACGTGTAGATGTAGTGCTTAGGGACATGGTTCAGTGGTAGATTTGGCAGTTAGGTTAACGGTTGGACTCGATGATCTTAAAGATCTTTTCCAACCTAAACGATTCTATGGTTCTATGATTCTGTACATTAAATCTTAACATGTTCTTGTTCTCTTCTTCAGCAATGGAGTGACCCATTGGTTATTTGAGCTAGTAGAACTACTGAATTATGTCGGCTCAAATATACAAGCAAGAGCACTGAGGACTGCTTTTTCCCCTTCACTGTCACCTGTAATTAAACAAATAATCACTGTAGAAAGGTTATGGGATGTTCTGAATGGAACTCACCCTGCATAGCCTTACTTGCCTGTGATATAGATGATTAAATGTAAGCAAGTCATTATCTTTCCTATTCTAACAAGTGACAAGAAACTGGTATTTTGAAGATATTCTTAGATGTCTGCTTTATGATGAATCTTTTTTTGGTGATGTCTGAAGGTAGGTTGAGATACATCCTACCTACTATGACTCTTTTTTACCCTGCTTGGGTGCAAAAGACAATGGAAAATTTTGTAAGTAAATAAAATCTAGTTATATTCACCAAACATAAAGGAGACTAGGAGTTCCCAGAAGCATATTTAGGAATAATAAATGCTATTGAAGCAATGGGAGTATCCTCACACTATGTCAGTGAACCTCACAGCTTCAGGATGCAGAAGAATCTTTAATTTTTTGCTTTATGTTGTCGGTATACTTTTTGCTCTTCAGCCATCATCTGCCTCACTAAACCACATATCTGACCAAAACAGAAAATCTGAAAGGAGGCAATCTAACAAGAATCATTAAAAAAAAAAAAAAAATCTTTAAATATTGTTTTATGAAAGTAAAAGTCCTCTTAGTGTAGGAACTATAAAATTTATATAAAGATTAACACTAACTTCATTGAATCTTAATTGTGCTGCATCAGATATGACCTTCATCTATCAGAACTCTTAAATATATGTCTGATTTTAAGTAGGCAAATAATATCCTTGACTTCAGGGACACTATTTACACTCTTAAACAAGTTCACACATGCTGTGTAGATTTGGGCCCAAGTGTTCAGAGCACAGAATCTGAAGGATAAAACCAGGCAAACCTTTGTTACTTTTCCATAAACTTAACCTCTGCTCTATCAGCTGCTTAGGTAATGGAATGATCAATAACTATTTAAAGTTTTACCCAGGTTAATCATTACATAGAAACAAGTTGAAGATTAAGTGAAATGCGTGCCTGAAGTATGTGCCTGCACTTTTCACACAGCTAGAGATAAACCTTCAACTGTGACATTTAAATTAGTGAACCTAAGTTGAGAATAAACAGTTCCGTAAGTGGAAAGCTTTTTCTAACACTTCCCACCCCTCCTCAAATACAACAACAGTAAAGCTTATCTTATAGGCTTATCATATAGGGACTTTATTTTTTTCCACTTAGGAGATCTTTACAACACTAGTAACAAGTCCTCCTTATGTAAATGGCCACATTAAAATTTCTTCTAAAACTCTGCTAAAGCAAATTCCATTCAATAGCTTTCTGTTTTCATTGTGGTGTCAGAAGTTCTTCTATTTTCTTTTATTCTCATGTTCATCCTTAAGAATCACATTTCCAGACTATTAACATCTCATATATTTTGAATTTCTGAGTTCTGTCCCACTTAAACCTTTTTATTATTCAGTAACGTGATTTCCTAGCTATTGCTGTCTTACCTTGTTTATGATTCTCTTAAATTCTTTGGAACAGAGAAAATAACATGCCAACTAAAATCTATGGCATCATATTGAGAATGTCTATATAATATGATATTACAGTCCTTTACAGAATTCACAGCAAGTCAGACACAGAAATCTGAGAAAAATTCCTCATGAACAAAATTATGTTAGTTAATGGCATGGCATGAATCTGTTCTGATGAGAATGGTTTATTTGGAGGAATCTTTAGTTTATGACTTAGTGCCAGTCTTCAGGATGTTGTAGCTGGGCTTGCATTGCATTTATTTTCAGTTTGCTTGTTACGAAATGGAAAGTATCAAGTAAAGCAGAGAAGAACAGAAACAAAATCTACAGCTCAGTCTCAGGACCTTCAAGGATAGTTTGCACATTTGTCATTTGGCCTGCCCTGCATTCTTCATGTACAAGGGTCTAAATCCTAAAACAGATGAGGCAGTAACTAATGGAATCAAGTGCTTAACAATTCTTAGGCTTTGGCCACTATTAAAATGTAAATAGCAAATAGTCTCTTGACTATAGATCTGTTCAGGGATGATCTCCCTTCATCTGCATGGCCCTGAAATGAACAGCTCTTTGAAGGGCTATATCCTCTGTTCTTGGGTCTCCGACAGGACAGGAACCACTTAGACAAAAAGGTGGACAGCCAAGCTTTAAAAGAACTGGGATGAGCCCTAGCAGATTCAGGAAGAGAAGTGACAAATAAAAATTGACACTCTCAGGGACACTACAATTATTTTATTCATGGAACATCTGGGACTGTATGTTTAGTGCAGCAGCAAGAACAAGAAATGTTAATTGAGTGATCAGTCATGGCTCCCACTGAGTCACGCTAACAAAGACATTGTGGGATAGCAGAAAAAGCTTCTGCTGGTCAGTTGAGAAGTTTGAGATAGCCTTATTTTCTTCCTGCTCAAGGATTGTCTAAGCTTGGTGGTGATTTTAATGGCTTAATCTAAATAGGTGAGAACAAAGTAAATAGTTTTAAAAAAATGAAGCAGTGAAACTCCGTGAAGAATACTCACAGAATTTGTTTTCATCTGTTGTCATCTGTGGCTTTTACCACAGGTCAGGATAATAAGTGTCCCTATTTTTTACTTGTAAATGTAGATAAATCTAGAAAATTTATAGGCATTGGGTAGGCAGTCAAAAAAATTGTCAGTCAGTATTGTCAAAAAAATCTTTCATTATCAATCATAGAGGTTTTCATGGTGATTTCAATAGGAAAAGACCTCTAACGACTTTTCACATTTTTCCTATATGGTTTGCAGAATGCAGATACTTTGCCTTCATTCTGAAATAATTTTTGAACTTTGTGGCATTTGACATTTTCTGACTTTAGCAGGAAAACCCAACTGCCTTTTCTGTTTAAAACAAGAATGTTGAAGTCATTCTTCTCTGATCTTGTTAACAGTTTCTATACAGTGTAAGGACACTACTCTTTCTAAAAAGCAGAGATTAAAGTTTGTATGCACCTAGCAGCTAAGAGATTCAGATTCAAATATAGAGTCTGTTTGATCTGAAGCAGACACTGAACCAGGAGTTCCTGTCTGAAATGTATTGTAACTAACTGTGTCAAAGTTTTGACATGAACTTTCTCTAAATTCTTTCTATGGGCACAGAAATTTCAGTGAACAAAAAGTGATTAGAAGATTTTCCTGAAGAATTCAATTATTTATGGAGAGTGGAGCAATATGAATAGGAGAAATTCCGCCAATCAGAATAACCTGTAATTTTTTCATTTGGCCACTCTCTTTGCAAAGTGAGATTGTCATTTCTCTCAAGCAAAGGGTCAAGCAAAGATGGGATTTGAATTTTGCTCTCCAAAATAAGATTTCTACTTGTCCTTTCACAAATATTGATAAGAAATCAAATAAAATCATGGGTTAGGAATCTTAAATTAGAATCTTAGAGCTGATGTTATAATGGCAGCTAGCAGCATAAAATGGTCAAGTGGACTCACATATGTGAGTCTCAATTTCTCAGTTTGTAAAATGGAGATAATAAGATCAGCGTCTTTTGTAGAGTGTGTTGAGATCACTGGATGAATACTCCAGTTTGCTGATTATTTTTTTTTAACACACTGTATTTCTGCCAAATTTATCAAGACCGATATATTATTTGTAGGCCTCCTACACTTAAACTGTTTTCATGTAAACCGTGTTAGCCTGCCACACCTCTGTCTAATGACCATATATTTCTCCCACAAAATGCTATATCTTTGAAACTGAGGAAAACAAAAGAAAAAACTGAGGTGAATAAACTCCTCCTTCTGCCCAGCCTTCTAGTTTAAGCTTTTGCTTAAACTTTGCATTCTATTTATTTATTTAGTGTTGTCCAGAAGGGACCCCCAGGCACAAAAGCGTGAGTAAAGCCCATTCAAGAAGCACAGATTCCTCATGGTTTGTTCCACTGGTTCATTTGCCATCATGTCACATACTCATCCACATGGTTATAGGCATTCTGCTATGGTTTCCTGCTCCTTGGAGGCCTTGATAACCGACATAGTAAGGAATGTTCTAAAACCCACAAGATTAGGATGGCTGCACCACACGCAAAGGACTAAAGACACTGCTTTGATATCTCTACTTGTCTCCATCAGCACATATTTCAAATGACAGCTTAAAATCCTATATATTAATGGTGTCTCAGAAATACAATAAAAATACATCCCGAAGTACATTCTGTCTTCAGTAGACCCACACATGATATTCACTATCATTAATATATACACTATATAGACCATGTATGCAATATTGCAGTTCTTCCTTATGCAAATCTTTCTCAGCCATGGTGCATGAAGTGGCATAGTCCAGGACTAAAGTTGTTTGCATGTGGCTTCCCTGTCATGGAGCCTGTGTGTTTGATACTATGAAAATTGACCATTTCATGTCTAATTGCCTTGGTGCAAGAGAACAGTTGTAGTTTTATTTTAGTACAGTAGTATAGATATAATCTCAGAGTCCCATTCATTTTGGTAGGAATCCACATAAATGTAAGTGCCATCAGTAGAGTGCAGTTTTTGCAGGACCAGAGCCAAAACTGCTTAAATATTTGCAAAAATTATTCTTAGCAAATTGTCCAATTAATGCTTGTTACTGCTTTTCAAATACATTACTTAATGAACAGTATTTAATTAGGTACATTTGCATATGAAGCAAGTTATTTTAAATACTTTAGTCAATGCAGCGAAGAAAAATAATAATAATAATAATATATGCACTAAATAATATATCTAGTGCAAAAAATGTCCACCCAGCCCTCATGATAACCATTTCTCGTGCTTCAGTACTTCATCCATGTGCCAATACTGTTATGAACTGGAAAAGGTCCCATCACAGGTAATTAGCTGGCCACTGATTCAGCTGAGTACCCTTATCAGACTTTGTTTGGTTTTTTGCAGCAATTTGTCTATCTTGCAGCTGTAATAAGGCAATGGTTTATATTCAGCAGGTACAGACTTTAAGAACAAGTTATCAGTAAATTAGTTGAACTTAGCATGAGGGTCAACAGCTTACTGTTACTTTTTCCAACAGTTTATATTTGCTCATCTCCTGGCATAGTTCTACCAAGTGTGCTACAGCTTCAATGGCCACAACTGTGCAATGCAATGCCAAAGTGATATTTGTCATAAAGGTTTTACAATGGCTTGTGTGTCTGGCCTAACTTGTCCAGAAAAAAAAAAAAGAATAAAACTGATTAAAAAAATCAATCATACAGTAAGCACCAGTTCTATATTAGCAAAAATTAATACATAAAATGAGTTATAATCCCATTACTAAAACTAATTAGTTTTGTATTGTTCTGTAAGGTAATAGCCCATTATTATTATTGTTATTTACTACTTATATTACCATAGCACCAAGATGCTTATCAGAATCATACTTTATAAAACATAATATAAATATTTCAAGGGCTTTCTGTTTGATTTAACCTCAGTCTGCTTCAGCTTTTCATAGAACTTGGTGTTCTGAATGATATTTTAAAATTGCTTCAGTGGCTGGGTATGAATATTTGCCTGAAATCTGGAGATTATTGGAAGGAAGAGCAAAATCTGTTTCATAGGACTTCTCAATGAACTGGAATCTCAGGTTATTTCTATGGTTATTTATCCTTCATGTGAGCACATAAAAAATTCTTTATAGCAGGCTTTGTCTTCATCTATTGTAAATCAATGTATTCTTATCAGTCTTTCTCAAATATGGACATGCTCTGTTTTTGTTTTGGGGGATGAAATAGCCCATTAGTGTCTGGATTCAGATTTGAGGCCTCTAAACTACAAATCAAGACTGAGGTTTCTAGCAAAGTATTGGGAACATCCCTGACCGATTCATACAACCTTACCAATCAGCATACCAGAAACTTCATGCATTTCCAAGACAGGTCTATGATTTTGGTAGGTGTCCCCATCATCCTGTTCTTACCTTTACAGATTCTAGTCCTCTTGTATGCTTTCTGTTCTCAAGAGACTCTTTATTACTTAATATCTATTTATAGGCAATTTATAATATTTCTCTTCATGCCACAGCCCACAGTCTGCTCAGTGGCTTCTGTGTCCCAATAGCACATGTGCAAGGGGAATGTTCCCAGGATGGCAGCTGCACAGTTTCCCTCATGAGAAGTCACTCTCTTGTGCCTATGAGACCTTCCAAATCAGATGCCCTTCCTCATCTCCTCAGCACTGGCAGAACATCTTCTTAGTCTTTGGTTTATTAAAACATGACCTCATAAAACTGCTGAAGTGTCTGTGATCACACTAGGAAAAGGTTGCTTTACAGAACTGTTGTTTTTATCTACCCTGATCAACTGATTTGCAAGGCTGATGTGTCAACAGGGGAGTTTTGATGACTCCTACCAACATGAGTGAAGTTTTAACCACTCCTAACTTCCTGCTCCCATAGCAGAGTCAATAAAACATGTCCACACCACAGCAATGCCAGAATGCAGCCTGAAGCTATAGCTGAAGCCATTACTGAAGGTGAGTTTGAGCTAATATGCTGGGTTATAAACTATGACGGCTAAGGTGCCGACACCCATTTATTTCTTCTGAGGATGTTACTGATGCAGAAGCCTCTGGGAGACCAGTTGTCGTGGTTTAACCCCAGCCAGCAACTAAGCACCACGCAGCCGCTCACTCACTCCCCCCCCATCCAGTGGGATGGGGGAGAAAATCAGGAAAAGAAGTAAAACTCCTGGGTTGAGATAAGAACGATTCAATAGAACAGAAAAGAAGAAACTAATAATGATAATGATAACACTAATAAAATGACAACAGTAGTAATAAAAGGATTGAAATGTACAAATGATGCGCAGGGCAATTGCTCACCACCCGCCGACCGACACCCAGCCAGTCCCCCAGCGGCGAAAAAAACCCTGCCCCCCCCCACTTCCCAGTTCCTAAACTAGATGGGACGTCCCATGGTATGGAATACACTGTTGGCCAGTTTGGGTCAGGTGCCCTGGCTGGGCATGAGAAGCTGAAAAATCCTTGACTCTAGTCTAAACACTACTGAGCAACAACTGAAAACATCAGTGTTATCAACATTCTTCACATACTGAACTCAAAACATAGCACTGTACCAGCTACTAGGAAGACAGTTAACTACATCCCAGCTGAAACCAGGACACCAGTACAAAAGGCTGAGAGTAGAAACATCACAAGTCTGTACCTAAGTCCAGCAACATTTGTATGTCAGGGTCCATAGATTTACAGCTGATCCTTTAGAAATAGAGCAGAATAGTTTTGCCTATAACTAGTCTTTTTCAGAATGCATGTATAAAATCAAAGAAATTAAATGAAATAGTTTTCATTTGCAGCAATCCAAAATATTGTCATTCCACTGTAGGTACAATAAGAAACTAATTTAACTAATAATTATGTCCTGTCAAGAACAGGATACTTTCAGGAGCTAAATTCTTTAGTTTACTGCATACATTGTGTTGTGAGCACAATTATTATTTTATTGATGTTGTTCAAAACTATTACCTTGGCTAAGCATTTTGTGCTTTTGGCATTTATCTTTCATTTGTTATGCTAAAAGTAATGTTGAATCTTCTGCCAGGTGTGCATTGTACTCTACAGTTTGCGATGCTTTCAACATCATTATTGTAGCTTATTACAGAGAATAAAGAATATAAAACACTTCCCGGAGTTGTATATAATAATTAAAGCTTATTCAGGAAGGTACAGATTTTCCAAGCATATTCACCATCTTGCAAATTGTGCAAGTACCTCCTTCTATCAGAAAGCTATTTTTACTGAATTATTATACATTGTTCATAACATCAGACTTAGAAAAAACAATGTTGCAGCTCTTAGGATTGACTTTGCTGCAGAGTATTCCACTTCTCACTAAATTAATGTCACAACGAGCACTATCCCATCGCATTTTTGGCCATGTTGCAAAATCAGTATGTCTTGCAGATCCTCTGAAAACAATGTAAACCATAATGTTTTGATCTGTTTAGAGTGTTCTTCATTGGCTAGATGGATGCTCCCAGGATGTCTTATTTCCTTCACGTAGCCAAGGAAAAAACAAGAGAAGTGAAACTCTTGAAAATAAAAGCTTGGCTGTCTGAAACCAGAAATAATTTTTCCATTTACTTTCATGAGGTTTGGGTCTCACCTTGGAGCCGCTACATGTCCAGTATTTTGGAGAAAGAGTATACTTAGTTCTGTATTTTTTAACAGTAGTGTTGGGCTTATTAAATTAATTTGTTCCCACTTATTAAGGACTTTTGTCTATAAATAACAGAAATACTTAGAGATATCAATTCTATTAGCTAAACATAGCATTAAACAGATCAGTTTCTTATTCATTGGTCATGATTCAGAACCTTCAGCATCTCACCTTATTCATGCCCCTACCCGCCCTCTGTTTGGTCTTCCTTCCCTGTTCCCTGCCTACCTTCACTCCTTCCTGCCTTCCTTCTTTCCCTCCCACCTTCCCTCTTTCTTTCCCTTCCTTCCCTCCTGCCTTCCCTCCTTCTTTCCCTTCTTCCCTTCTTTCTTTCCTCCTTCCTTCCCTCCCTCCCTTGCCATTTCACTTTACTTTTCTTCATTTTCTTCTTTTTTTTAACTTTAGTCAGATTAGAATGAGTAAAGAAGAAATCTCCAGTTGTGACTTTTTTGTGTCTGCAGATAATTCTGTTCAAGGAATAGTGTATTACAGCTCTAATCCAGAGTCTACATCTTGGAAGGTAAATCAGTTCATGAGTGTGTGTCTCATTACACTCAGCTGAGAATATTGGTGTCTCAGTTATGATAAAGCTTGCGATAAAACCAGATTACCCTTAAATTGGAAGCTATTCTGTTAGGAAAATGTTTAAAAGAGAATAGGTAGAGGCATAATTTTAGAGCATTTTCATCACACTGTAATAAGAAAGAAAAAGTATTTCCACACTCCAATTGGTTTAGAGTTTTATTTCTGTAATCCAATCATCATTTCATCTTCTGGCTCAAAATACAATGGGCCAGACTTTTCAGTGGTGCAAACTGATGTAGCAACTGTAAAGACAGTATATTTTGTTCCATTAGGGTGTAAGAAATGGCTGAAGAAAAACAAGCAATTAGGCAAAAGAAGTAAAAATAAACCAATATTTTAGGGACATTTGTTCATCTGCTCGTATTTAATCTCTGCTAGTGTAGATTACAAGGCACGCAACAACAAAGGAAGTTAACATATTGCATTTATAACCATATACTGAGTATATTTCACAATCTGTTGAGTACATTTAAAAATATTTGGAAGCCATCCAAGCTCTTATAAAAATTGATATATCTCTCATTAGCATTTTGAAGATGTCAGCCATTTTTATATAGGGTAATAGAAAGTAATCCACCAAGGGAAATAGTTGGTGTACTGCTGTGTGTCAGAACAAATATGATTAACATTGTGCCAGATGCGTGTCCTCATGAACTCCCGTGAGGGACTGGAGAAGTAGACCTTGTAGTCAATTATTGAAATTGGAAGTGCTCTGTACCTCAGATTTGTGTGCACAACAGTAACTTTCATATAGGGCTACCAGAAATACTGCTTGTGCGTGCTTGTGTGCAGAGCATTAATAAGCAGATATATACACATCATTATCCATGTCTTTTTCTTGTTTGCTGAATGTCATTTTTTCCAAGAGAAATTAACATGCTCTAGTGCTTCTACATAATAAACATACATTTAGCTAAAAGTCATAGAAAGCAGAAAAAAATACTGCTGATGTAGATGTTTATCCCTTTTTGGTTATTAAAGGTCTAGGGGAGAGATAATTAACCTGAAAAGTAGTGTAGAAAAAAAATGGAAGAGGAGTATGGAATTATAAAAAGAAGTACTTTATACTGACATATTTTAATTTTATCCCTCTACCTTGGGCTATTGCACACAGCTATTTTAACTATTTCAAGCAGAGAATATTTTTTACTTATTTTTACTGTTATTCTTCTCTATAAATATCAACTGCATAGATTTTTGGCTGATGACTAATTACATCAAATATGAATTTATGATATTAAAAACTTGTTCACAATTTGTGCAGGAGAAAGTTTTTCAGTAAAGTCAACTGAATTTTTCAGAAATGTCACATTTCAGACTCCTTTCCCTGAGGACTTTTTTCTTTGAGATACATATGAAAACTGTCCACTGGTCCATAGGCGTGAGGGTGATATGGGCTATGTCACAGGCTAATGGTTCACTCAGGATGCTTGTAAACACTAGAATATGAGCAGACAGGAGCCTGTGTGCTTATGACAGTCCCAAGATAGCAGGATACAAGCCATGTGATGGCTTTACAACAGTGTGAAGTCTGAATGAGTAAGTGTTGCTGGGAAGAAAGATTAGTAGTTCAAACGCCTTGATATGATAACTGAAGTTTCTCTGGCTTTAGTCACTTCAGAATGGCCAGAGGAATGAGCTCACTTTTTCTTAGATAACGTGTTTCTCCAAAATCACTTCATATGAGATAAGGATATGTCTACATGGGCTATTTTCAGTTCAGGATCAAGAGAATTTTCTTACA
Source organism: Haliaeetus leucocephalus (assembly GCF_000737465.1). Lineage (NCBI taxonomy): Eukaryota > Metazoa > Chordata > Aves > Accipitriformes > Accipitridae > Haliaeetus > Haliaeetus leucocephalus. The sequence goes on from NW_010973199.1 coordinate 221,981, forward strand.
TTGTATAGAGCCTTATGCACTATGAAATTCATACTGAACTATATTAAAGGTGCAACACACATTGTCCGCTGATTAGCACGCTGTCTATCTATCACCTCAACCCTTGAGATGTGACAGGACATGTGGGTAGCACCTACCATGGCTTCCGAACCAAGCACTTACTTGTCTGATATCTGGGCATCACACTTGTGAGTGATACATCTAAAATGAACTGCTGCCCTAACATGCAGGAAAGGGTTGTTTCTCGTGTAGCTAGAACCCAAGTATGTACAGATTTGAATCAGCATGTTGAGCTGCATGATGAAGCGCTTACGAAACTAAGCTGTTTTGGGTTTTTTTTTTCCCCCTATCTTGCAAAAGTTATGCTGTATAAAGGAGTGGTTTTAACCCAAGACAATGCTGGAGGAACCAAGAACAATTAGTTACAGACTAAATAGACACAGCTTTATACTCTGAACTTCTTAGATAAGGATGAGCTATAGTTATGGTTACAGGAGCAAAAACAATTCCTGCCATTCCTTTTGGCTGCCCACCTCCTCCCCTCCTGTCTCCCTCAATAATCTCTTTTGTCTGAACTGAGTGCCAAGTTTCAATCGCACCCAGACACTGTGAAGGCAAAGACATCGTGCCATCTGGGTTTGCTGGTTTGCTGAGAAAGAAACATTGATCTGTGTGCTATGGCAGTGCATCACAGATTTTCATTCTAATTACCCAAGCAACCTCATGTACACACTGAACAAGACAGGTGACAGCAGAGATATCTGCATAACTTCACGTAAGATGGATAACCTCACTTCGGGCCTTTGCATTGTTGAGCGGTTGGCTGAGACTAACCAGCCTGATGTATGTAGGATGAAAGAATAGGACTTCAGAATACAATAAATAGAAAGTATCCCATAAACTCTGTGTAAAGATCTTACACTGGGAGAGAAGTCCTAAACATATGGAGAGAACATAACAATGTATTTTTGCAGCAGATTAAAAGTGCAGGTAAATTGGATTGTGACAGAAAAACGAGTCAAAGAAAAGCAAAACAAATGTGCAGTGGAATTTTTTCCTTCTTTTTTTTTTTATTTTTTTTATTTCCATAAGTGTTTTAATACTTTTGAGAGCAATGTAAAGTGAAATGTTCTATGCACCTCAGAAATAATTCAACAGAGGCAGCAGCTTTTTAAAATTCTCCATCTTTCTTTATCCATATGTTTCATCTATCACATGAAAGACCATCTGTTAGCAAAAGACTATTTAATTTTCAGGCTGGTCCCTCTCTGGGGGCATTTAGGTCCCAGTCTTTAAGAATGCTGTGGTTCTCTTTGACCCTCTGTACTTGAGTTCCCCTCTGGTGAAAAGGCAAGGTGAAAAGCCTGAAGTCTGGGTAAAGAGCTTTCAGGCAGCCACCGAAACAGTATTGGAAATGTTCTCAGATACAGCAGTTTACACCGTAGTCCCTTATGACAGAACAGAAAGATGCCCATAAGCGTCTGCTAGTAATGCAAAACACCCATGTCTCTCCAGAAGTAAGCTGAAGCTTTTAAAAAGGTAACAATGGACAACATCTATAACCTCTGATGTAAGGAGATTAAAACCTTCAGTCATTGCAGGAAAGAATATATAAATCAGGTGTACGTGTGGGAACTTATTTTTAAACTCCCTGTCATCCTCATTTCCTTTTTATTCCTGCTTTTGCTATGGCTGTTGCCCTTTTCAGCAATACCCAGGTTTAAATTTTATTTGATGTTCTCAGTGTCAGTGAAATACAATTGAACAGTGTAATTGGTATGGATTTGCACAGAGACAGTGAGACCAGGCTTTAAAATAATGAACTTACACATAAGTGCTGAGGAGCAGAATTTGGAAGGAACTTGAGAATCTGGGGATACAACTGGGAAAAAATCTATCCAAATTATGTCTTCAGAAGAACAAAAAGATTCTTTAAAAGATTAATATACTTTTCAGAGGCTTTTGGAAACATGTCTACTTATTTATTATGATTTAAGTCTTAAAAAAAGTGAAGGCTTAAGAATTACTTTGAATCATAGGATTTTTAATTTATAGAATATCCATTTTGATATTAAATCTACTCATATTTAAGTTAAAAGATACATTTCATTGTGCCTTTATTTCAATATCAAAAGACAGGAAGTGTTTGAAGCCCTTGCTCATCCTATTTCAGTTCCTATTCCACCTGAGACATTACTCTTGTAAATAAATCACTTAGACTGTGGCTCTCTGTGCTTTAGTTCCCCAACCACAGGAGCAGTCCCACCCTTTAAGAAGTGTTTTGAGGATAACTAGATTAAGTATTATGAGGTTTGAGATCACATGCAAATAGTTACAATTGAGAGAAAGAATTCAAACACTTTTCACTGGAAATAATTGACTATGCTATCAGGGTGCAAATCAGAGCTTACATAAACAAAATAGTACATGCATACACATATATGTATATATGTTCATGTGTATACACACGTGTATTTTGAGAGGGAAAGCAAGTATTTATATTAGCCAGACAAAAAGTCTAGCATTTAAATGCGTCCTAATCTTCCAAATGACATTGGTTTATTTTTAATCTCATTTTGATTTCATTTTTCCAAAACAAAGTATTTAATCCCTGAGCAAAACTGATAAAAGAGGTTTTAGACAGATAGAGTGTAAAGATCCTTCCAAGGTTATGGGCCTGTGAGAGCTCTGTCACCTGTAGCTTCCCAGCATTCCTCAGATCTTTCCTACTGTTTGATTTTCCACTCTCTGCTGAGCTGTTTTACATCCAGCTGTTAGAGTTTGACCAGGTCCCATAACCCAGGCCATGTCAAGGTTTGAACAGGAGCATGATAATGGAAACAGCACACTGTCAAGACAGTGTTTTGAAAAGTTTTACAGAAGATTTACAGCTGTGGTTTTGCTGGAATACATGGTGCTCTGGGGTGAGGCACAATAGGGAAACTTGTACGTGAGTCTATGAAAGGGATAGAGCTATGCCACTCAGTAAATCCCATTGTAGACAAGATCTTAGAAAGCAAGTTACTGAAAGAGATACCAGAAGCATTTAGAATTATCTTTAAATATTTTAGAAGAGAAAACAAAGAAATTGAAACATTGTCTACCCCCTCCATCCCTGAATATTTCCTATATGGGCTGGGGGCTGGAAATGCTTACATAATTTAAGCTCAGAATTGAAGGTTTTCATTGAAAATCCATTAAAAAAAAAAAGTGAATGCTACTGTTGAATTTTTTGAGTGGGTAGATTCACTAGAAGAGAGTCCTGAGACTAATCTGTTCTGTAAAGGGAGATCCCTTCTGTAGCCATGCAGACAGGCAGCTGTTGCTGTTGAATATTTCTTCAGATCAGCTTTCACTAATTGTGGTCCAGTTTGCAACACTTCTCCCTTGTAATCTGAATTTAATCAGTGAGTGGTTTTCTATTTGGTCTTGGTTTTTTTTCTTCAGTGGTGATAAAAACTAGAAAACCAAACAAAGGTAGAAACAATTCCAAAACAGGTAAAACACCCTCCAGGAAAAGAGCACTCTAAATTAGTTTCAGTGTTAGAGATGGAAGTGGTAACAGTGTCTTTTATTAAGGTTCCCATTATAAGGTGCTGCATTCTGCCACCTATAATTTTGTTGTATTTTAAATAATTGAGCTGACATTTCAAAAGCTGGTTGCCTTTCTTAGGCAGAATTACATTATTTTTATATATATTTTAATTTAAGTCAGAATGATTTGGATATTTCTGAAAATGAAGCTTGAGAAAAATATATTGCTTTGTTCATATTAAACAAGAGAAATCTTTCCTTTGAAAGAAAGTGAAAGTTATCTGAAGGAAAAGGAAAAAGCCTTTATAACAGGGATGTGCTTTTTGCCACCCTCGGGAATGGCTGCACAGATTTGTCTGGGTTTTAAGTCTGTCTGGAGTTAACAGGTCAAATGTGAAAACTCAAAAAACCCATAAAATGCAATAGTTGCTTTTACCTGAGCTTGGACCTGTTTGTTTAGCATTTGCCAGTTTGGTCTTTTTGCCACTGTTATCATCTTAGGGACCTTGGGGCTGGCAAATCCACTGTCCGGGGACTCCAGCAGTATTTTCTTTCAGAGAATGACCATGGACTAAGTCCAGTGTTTAGGATAGAGCTCTAACACGCTTGCACTCTAACAGGCACCTGCTAACTCATGTATGCTCTTGCCATGTATTGGCACAACACCACAAAGGATTTCTGAGACCAATAAAATCTTGCAAGTTTTTTTACCCCCATTTTTTCATAGAGGTCAAGATACTTACAGATTACATTGTACTTGCATCCTGATCTGGATTTTGACATACCTTGTCAATCATACAGCACAGGAAGAGCCCATGATTCATAAATGTATCTTCTTTTGCTCCCTTTCTTTTACCTCTGCTGTTCAGCAAGACTGTTCACCTTGTACCAGACTCTTTACCTTGTAAGCACATTGTTGCATGGATGGTACATCTGCCTGCTGCATCTATCTTCTGTAGGGCCTGCTTTGACTAATTCTCTAGAAAACCTGTATATGATCATACCTACGTGAATGTCCTGGCAGGAATACCGAGCCTACCATCACAACCACAGGTAGCAAACCTGCCCGTCCTGTAGTCCAAATAATCTGCCCCTGGCCCTCTCTCAGGCTTTTCCCCAAACAGTATACAGAGAAACGCAAGGCAGGGGAGTGAGGGAGGAATAAGGTTGTATTAATGAATAAATATAAGTGACAGTAGGATTGGGGAGGAGGAGAAATAGGATCAACAGTCAGAAAACAGAAAACCGGGCTAATCAAGTATGAGACTAGATGCCTGAAGGAAACAAAGCTAGACAAGGTTTGCTGTGGAGAATGAGACCGGAGTCTGGTGTGTGGGCGATTGCACCCATGAGCTAGTGAAGAGACAAAAGTATAGATTGGTCTGACAAGAAAAATAATGTGAATCAAGGAAGCAGTGGAGGAAATGGCATCTGGTTTGCTGGAAAAGCATGACCACTGAGATTAGATAGGTTTCTGAGGCAAAGAGTAAAACTGGAACATAATACAGCAGGCTGGAAGTAGGATCATTTGGAAAACTTAGGTAGACTGGAACAGACCAAGTATTGTGGGAACTGACTGTAAACTAGTCTGTGAAAAGGAGATGGTAGGAACAGTAACACAGAAGGGTTTGTTGTTGTTGTTTTAGTAGTTTCAGAAGGCTCAGAGACATAGCAAACCAGCCATGTTGGGACTAAGGAAAGAGGAAAATAGGAGGGAACAAGAGCCCAGGATGGTGAAATGGCAGTAGGATGATTGGAGAGGACCATGTGAAATGACTCAAGGTTGGGGTGAACAGAAGCTCCTGCTAGAATCCAGGATCGACCCTTGATATTTTTAATTCCAAATTTCTTCTATCAGCAAATTTCTTCTATCTGCTGATAGAAACACTTTATGTGAGAAACATTGAATTTTATTTCTTGTGCACAGAGCATAAAGCCCTGCAATTGCTATCTCTTAGTTATTCCTTCAGCTCAAGGCCCTGATCCCTGCTCCAGACATATGGGGAGGCACTGTGATGCCCTGAGATGGAGTGTCTCTACTTTCAGGTTGCAGCTGAAAGGAAATCACACATACACACACAAAACTTGGACATAGATACATGCCAACATATAAGAAAGGAAACAAACCCTAAACTTAAAGTACTCAGAAGTTGCAAAATTCCAGGATAAAATTATTAGGGTAGTATTAATTCAGCCTCCTTATACATATGTATTATGATATAGTCTTTAGTGCTCTGATCATCTCCACAAGAATCCTCGCACATTCAGTGCATAAGAGGCATATTGAAAGAGTGAATTAGGTCTTATTATTAAAAAGCTGTTTGTAACTAAAATGAGACATCAAAAAGAAAAAGGAGGATTTCCTTGTTGAGAGCTCTGAATATGGTTCTGAAGAATTTCATTTCTTCCCTCCCGCTTCCCATCTGTGTGATGCCAAGCAAGTCATGCAAACCACACTTTTCAGAGGTCATCACTAATTGCATGTCCTCATGTCCTACATGTCCAGCATGAGACATAAGGACCTATGAGAAATTCTCTATTCTCAGAACTGCAACTGAACTAACTGGAACCTGAACTTGAAAGACATGAAGAGCTGTATAACATTAGCTTCCCAGGAAAATTAAATAAATATCCCAAGTGGGCACCTTAAAGTACCACGAAGACTCTGACTTTTGAACATCTAAGCCTTCTCCTCTACCCTGCTCTTCCATTTGCAAACTGAAGGTTACAATGCCCTTGGTTAATAGGGGTGTTGCAGAAACAAATTCAGGAATGTTTGTGTCCTGGTTTCAGCTGGGATAGAGTTAATTGTCTTCCTAGTAGCTGGTACAGTGCTGTGTTTTTCAGTTCAGTATGAGAAGAATGTTGATAACACACTGATGTTTTCAGTTGTTGCTCAGTAGTGTTTAGACTAAGTCAAGGATTTTTCAGCTTCTCATGCCCAGCCAGCAAGAAGGCTGGAGGGGCACAAGAAGTTGGCACAGGACACAGCCAGGGCACCTGACCCAAACTGGCCAAAGGGGTGTTCCATACCATGGGACGTCACGCCCAGTATATAAACTGGGGGGAGTGGGGGTGGGGGCATCGCTGCTTGGGGACTAACTGGGTGTCGATCAGCAGGTAGTGAGCAATTGCACTGTGCATCGTTTGTATATTCCAATCCTTTTATCATTACTGCTGTCACTTTATTAGTGTTATCATTATCATTATTAGTTTCTTTTTTTTATATTCTATTAAACCATTCTTATCTCAACCCACAAGTTTTACTTCTTTTTTTCCCAATTTTCTCCCCCATCCCACTGCGTGGGTGAGGGGGGGAGTGAGTGAGCGGCTGCGTGGTGCTTAGTTGCTGGCTGGGGTTAAACCACGACAGTTTGTGAAACAATCAAGCATCTCTAGTATCAAACACCATAAGGAGTATTCACCTTAAAATTAATATTCTACCTATGTGTAGAGTAGGGATTCTTGGAAGTAGATAAAGCCTGGGACACTGGGCTTTTTCACCGATAACTACACTTGATTAACCTAAAACACAATTTTAAACAGTTTCTCAAATGAGTAACCATCTTCTATCATTTGCATTAAGCAATAAAGGGCCCTTAAAAACAAGAGTACATAGTCATGTAATTAAGGTTAATGTCCTAATGTAAATATATAAGAAGGCTGAATTAGAGTTGCATAGGTAATCTTAAAGGTGCTTTTTCTAAACTCTGAGCAATGGATGTTTCAGTCTTAATAAATTTCTAACAGCATTGCATGTGCATTTATGCATAGAAGAGATATTTATAAGCTACAAGAGTGTGTGTCTTGTATATCCATAATACCTGGGGTTTTTTTCACTGGTCTTTTCATCACACTTCCTTGCTGCTTCTCTTTCCATCATTTTGCCAATGAATTAGGGGAATTCAGTAATGATTTAGCTGAGCTTTGAAAAATGAACCAGATTCTCTCTTAATCTAAAATAGAGTATCTGAACCAGCAGGTCTGAGTACGTGTGAAATGAGGTAAAACAAGCTTATGAATCCACAACTGAGATACAGTTTTCTAACATGTATTCAGTGTGTGGGACTTGGTACTGTACACTTCTGAATTATTTGTTTTTCCAGCCTCTAGTCTTTAAAGAGGGTACATTATATGTGGCAGTAACCACAGAGGCATGTCTGCTGCCAAGAAAACATATTACTACAGTTCAGTAATGTAGCCTAATTGTTTTCCCTCTGGTCAAGTTACCCAGAAATACTTGCTTTTCTACAGCTCTGCAGTAACAGTTAGTTAGACGAAATGACCTGCCTTCAAGAGAATTAGAGCCATTTTCTGAGATTCTGTTACTGAAAAAGGCTTCCTTCTTTGGGAAATTATGCATCCTCCCTGAGCTTGGTATTTTTACAAATGGAGATTTCTATCAGGAACAATCATTTTACGGTGAAAAATATTCTTGCCTTGTGGATGTGTACATACCATACTGTGTGGGATAGCTGTAGGACATGGAATTATTTGCAAGTTACTAAGGCAATAAAACTACAATGGGGAAAAAGCAAAAATAACTGCAGTGTGTAGGGCTAGCGTCTTCTTGCTCCTTACCCAGATGTACAGGATGAGGAATGAATGGACAAAGCCTGCCCAGTGTTCCTGGACAAAGTAATTAGCTTCCTTCCTTATCAGGAGACAATGAATCTAAAAGCAGGAAGAAGGGTCAACGATTAGAGGAACTGCTCCATATCCCTCCTTTATGGTTGCATGCAGTGTGTTTGCTGTGCTCCCTCAGGGCTTGGTGCTGGAGTTTCACTCAGCACAGGACTGTGCTTACATGGCACAGTCCAGGTCCTTAGAAAGTGTGAAGACATTCTCAGCACACTCAGAGCTAAGTGAAACAAATTAGCTTAGTCTCTGGTGGAAAGCTGGAGGTTGTTTCCTTACTTATCTCTAAATAACCTAGTATTAAGCTAAATTTGATAGAGAGGAAAATTCTGTCATCTGAGAAAAAATTTATAAAGCCCATGAATCAAGTACAATTTTCTATAATGAGTTGAAGAAGCTGAAAAAGGCTGTTCTTCAGTTTAGTAGTGTAATTTAGAAGACCCTGCTTTGCTGATTCTATATATGGAAACTGATCTATTGATTAGCTCTGCTAAACTAATTGAAAAGCTAACAAAATAGACTGAAAGTTAAAGAATTCTGTGAAGTAGAGATAATAGAAATAATTTAAATATTTCATATTGATTTAAAAGAAACGCAATTAAATCTTTCTGGTAATTAGTAATTTCTTTTCTCTTCCAGGATAGATGCGTTGTGCGTCAACATAATTACTCACACAACATAGTACAAAGCAAAATTGGCTAACAGTCTACTATCGGCCTTTCCAAAGAGGTGAAATGAAGCATAACTTAAAAAGAATTTGGGGTTACAAGGAGATTCATTCGAGCAGGAGCTGGCAACTTCACTTGCCCTGTGAGCTGCACAGGAAAATCTTCATGTGGCTGAGACACAAGAGGTAGATCCACGCACAGCCAAGAGAAGGGCTCCTCCAGCAATAGTTCATCGGTGAGAGATGGCAGCAGCCCTGCAAGGCCCGTGTTGCTCTGTTTCCAGGTGGTACAGCACCGTCCCGTCCCTCCTGTTTCTTCCAGACCTCCCGCAGCCACCTGCGCCCGTCTCTGTCACATCGTGCGCTGTAAGCACGAGGGAAGCGCTTTGACTGTCTTCGAGTTATACACAGACTTGGGAGCTACTGCTTGGTATTTAAAGGATGTGAACGAAGTGCCAGAAGAGAACTACAATATGACGAAGTCAGACTGAACTTGCACTTATAAAATGTGCATTTCATAGATTATTTTCAAGCCATTGAAGCTCCTCTTTATCCAGTAATTTTTGTTCCAAGGAACCTCGTAAAAACTGCTGAACCAGGTAAAATAGTAATGTATTTTCCAGGAAGAAAAGAATTTACAACAGGTCCCTTTGTGAGTGTTGAGGCACATGCAACATTTTCAGCAGTTTTTGTAAATTGGTCAGGACCATTTTCAATATACTGCATAAAAATAGCACTGACTCACCTTTATTTTCCTTATTATATCTGTAGTCTAGATCAGTTAAAACAAATTTTCTAGAAGCACTGCAGTCCAGAACTTTTGCTGTTATATTTAATGCAACAAGCAAACAAAAGCCAGAGTAATATAAAAGTCAACATCTCCTGGATTGACTAGGGATTTGGGACAACTTACAGTTGGGTTTTTTTTGCTATTGACAAACAGCAGCCATCAGAAAATCTTGAACAGGATTTTTTTACAGCCTTGTCACCACTCTGAAAGTTGTATTGTATTTGAGATGTAGCCAGAAATATTTTCACCAGAAGGTTTATTTCAGCCTTTTAGTTTTCTCTATTTGGAACACAAAGATTTTGGGATGGTGGTAGCTTCTGTTAATAATCAATTTGTTCCTGCTAGTAAATTTATTTGCTGTAATTAAGTTTTCTAAAAATTTAAAAATCTCTGTGGTGTGGTTCCTGAAGTACTAGGTCAGCTGAGGCCCTTTAATTAGGAAAAAAATTGCTAATAGAGTACTGTTGAAGAGAAGAACCCCGCATGGAATTTGTCTTTTTAGTTGGCCTGAGAGTCCTAACTTGTTGTTCAGTGCTTCAAGACCTAAGAAAAATGCTAGGCAAATGTTTTGAAGGTTGAAGTTATTATTTATTAGTGTTTTGCCATAGAGTACAGAAGAAAAAGTAGAAACACTGTGGAAGTGTGTTGCAACTTCAGAATTACATTAACTCTCTGAAATGTAAGAGCAATCCTGAAGCATAAGTGGTTTGTGTAAAATTAGCTCTGAATTTTAACCCTAACTAAAAGGCTGCCAGTTTTCCTGGCAATCTCTTTATTTAATCATTGTAACATCTTTTAACAAAAATAATGCAATAGGAGGCCAAAAACACATGAAGTCACCAGTGAGTGGCATAGGAACATTCTTGTACTATAAAATAAAAAACATAATGTTGAAAAAAAGATAATTCCATTATAATTAGTACTTCTGATAGTTGCCATTTATTCATTAGCAGATTATGTTGGTGTCGTGGTTTACCCCCAGCCAGCAACTAAGCACCACGCAGCCGCTCACTCACTCCCCCCCTCACCCACGCAGTGGGATGGGGGAGAAAATTGGGAAAAAAAGAAGTAAAACTTGTGGGTTGAGATAAGAATGGTTTAATAGAATATAAAAAAAAGAAACTAATAATGATAATGATAACACTAATAAAGTGACAGCAGTAATGATAAAAGGATTGGAATATACAAACGATGCACAGTGCAATTGCTCACTACCCGCTGATCGACACCCAGTTAGTCCCCAAGCAGCGATGCCCCCACCCCCACTCCCCCCAGTTTATATACTGGGCGTGATGTCCCATGGTATGGAACACCCCTTTGGCCAGTTTGGGTCAGCTGCCCTGGCTGTGTCCTGTGCCAACTTCTTGTGCCCCTCCAGCCTTCTTGCTGGCTGGGCATGAGAAGCTGAAAAATCCTTGACTTAGTCTAAACACTACTGAGCAACAACTGAAAACATCAGTGTGTTATCAACATTCTTCTCATACTGAACTGAAAAACACAGCACTGTACCAGCTACTAGGAAGACAATTAACTCTATCCCAGCTGAAACCAGGACAGCTGGGTGGGATTCTCCACCAACATCCTTTTCATTACTTCAGTTGAAGAAAGACTTCACATTTACCCTTATCCTAAATTCAGAATCCTTGTTCTCCACTGTACATATAGGGCCTAGATTCTCTGTTGTCTTGCGTGGTGTTACTGTTTATATAATTTTATATAATTTCAAGCTGTATGTGAAAAGTGAATGCTTGTACATCGTACACTTGTATACAAAGAAGTAAAATAGGTGCATACATGTGCATGAAGATTACTTATTCTTGTTAATAATCCAAGGATCATAGTTACCCTGGTGTAAAACCAGATTTTTTTGCACAATTATAAAGAAATCTTTTCATTGACTTACTTTTATTTAGGAAATCTATTAAAACCAATATCACTGCAATTAGAAATGAAATTGCTTCATATACAATGAAAATAGCTTTATTTTGCAGTGGCAATTCCATTTCTTCTAATAACTTACTTACTACTTTTGCATGAAAAAGAACATAACTGTCCCATTCTCCAGAGTGTTATTCTGTACACTTTACAAGCCAAACCAACCAGATGTTGAGCTAAAACTGGCTTTACTGCTTTTAAGGACAGGTATATATATACATGTTTGTGCTAGTGATGTACTTGCAAGCAAATAAAGTATATAAAGATTTAGAAAAGAGTCCGAATGCCCATTCGTCCCTACAAATCTGGCAATTATTAAAACAAAACAAAACAAACAACCAAAAAACCAGCAACCAACTTCCTGAAAAAAAAAAATTTTGAGAAACTGTTTGAACGTGTTAATAGGGACTGCTCTTAGTGTAACTTTCCTTCCAGGGTTCAGGACTTAATAGAACATTGAAATATTTTGTGCTTCACAGCCCTTTGCCAGTGACTGAGGACTAAAAACTTACACATGTATTTTAATTACAGCAGTGTAATAATTTCTTTGCACCATGTACTGCAAGTCCATGCTGAGATTTCTTCAAGCGGTGTTCTGCAAGCTGTAATTCCCCTGCACTGCATAGTATAGTTATTTAAACTGAATTATTTAAATATTTTGCAAGAATTCTTCAGCTTTGTTTCCCCTTTGTATGAAATGGAACCCACTCTAGGACACTCTACAAACTGTCATTTGGGTAGTAATGCTTTTTGTATTTGCTATAGCCAAATATAATATTCTGTTCTTTATTTAATAGCTGTAAATATCACAAGAGATCAATTTCACCATTAATTTCTCTTGGAAATTTCCTCTTCAGTGTGATCCAACTGTTGCACGTGCTTTTTTGTTGTTGTTCTCCTTCTGCATAAAACATCCTATATCTCTCTTTCCTTTTAATCCATGCTGCAGGGAGGTGCTTTTCCATCATTACATAGCAGACAGTGTGTCCACAACAACAGCAGAGACAGGCATTCTGTCCCACAAGGAATGACCCGAAGGCATGAAATGCTAATGCAAAGATCATGAAAATGCAGATCAATGAGAAAGACCAGGAAACCAGTCCTGCCCTGTAACTGTGATGACTGCCACCAGAGAAAGAGAGAGGACTCCTGATCAGAGAAAGAGAGAGGACTGCTGACAGAAGTGTCTGTCATTTGGGGAAGGTTCACACCAAAGACTGTGAGCTGAGCATATGAGAGCGCTTTAGGCGGTAGATTGAGCAGATGGAGTAGATGAAGCAGATGGATAGGGATATCACTGGTAGCAGTGCCTGCTATTTCCATGCCATGGATTTGTATTTGGTCCTTCACCTTTCACTAAACGAGAGGGCATGGCTGCTTTCTGCCCTTGCGAATCTTTATCTGTGGCATTTGCTCTTCAGGGCTCTACCTATTGAGTCTGAGCCAGCATGGAAACCTCTATGAAGGACATGCACTACTACTCTGGGATGAACTTTGCTCAATGACTTGAATAGTTCAAGAAAGAAAGGAGGAGGAAGACCAGTTTCTTTCAAACTCTGTCACCTTTGGCTGAAACTCAGCTTCCCATATTCCTCCAGTCTGTATTAAGCTATGTAACTTCACAGTAGGGACTGCTTAGGACACCTTCTACAGGGTATCACAGAATCAGACCAGAGGGACACTGCTACTGCAAGGGCGTTTTTTTAAATAACTCAAATATGTATCAGTTGTGAAGTCCAATTTTCAGAAACCACTTCTAGTAGTAAAAAAGTGAAGTAGCAAGTTCGTCAAGTTGCACATGCCACAACTGTAAAAGAAGTCCCTAAATTTATTCTTAGATTATTAATTCTTCTTAACCTTAAAACAGAATCAATCAATTCCCCTTAATCCCTATAAATGCTTTTCCTTTTAAATTGTTACTTCAATTTTTCAAGTCTTCAGTTCACAAAGGAATAGGAATTAGCTCTGCAGACATAACAAATTAGTCATATTGATCCTGGCAAAGGTACTAAATTATTAATAATCAGCCCCTCCCTACACAGCCAGCTTTAAACTCACAAAAAGCCTTTATGAAATCTCTGATACAACCATCTGGACAATGTACAAAACCTTTTTTTTTCTTCCCCAAATCTGTTGTGTGGTTTAAACTTCTTCACTGTATTATGTTACTTGGGATATACATGGAGGAAAATATAAAAATAGATTTTGCCAGTTTTGCTTTCATGTTTTGGGAGGTGACTAGCATTCTTAAATGTACTAAAGTTTCACCAAAGGGAAAAAAGATAAAAAAGAAGAGAGAAAGTCAATATTCTTTAATGATGTTCCAGCTGTCTTAGTTCTCAGAGCCTTGTTTGCAGACAGCCACGTCAGCACTCCAAGTGAAATAAACTTTATTGGCCTGAAGTGCCAATGGTGAATGACTGTATTACAATTGCTGATATGCATACTCTCGTGCCAGAGACTGCTTAGACAGAATGAATATTGTTGTTATAAATTACTCCTCAGAGTAGAGAAAAAAAAGTAAACACTTCTGCTCCATTCTCGGACAAGTGACTGTACTGAGGTTTATGCCTGTTAGATTTGCTTTTTGAATGAGCTGTGCTTTCTCTCTAGGGATACTGGATTAGTACTTAGAGATGGTCTTTTGACGTTGTGTGCTGTGTTTCTCCCACATGAGTGTAATCTCTATGCGTTCCCTCTCCTACCATCAACACTGTACCCTTGGGGAGATCACAAGAAGGATTAAAGAGGTTATTCCTATAATGAGAGTCATATGCTATTACCTTAATTCAAAGTCAGTTGTCTTTTTCCTCTGTAAATGTCTCATTACTTTAAAAAGGGTATTCCAAAAGGGTGAAACTTTGGTAGCTTTGTACTGGGCAACAATACATATAGTCAATGAACACATGACGAAAGTAATACTGCGAAGCATGCTGGTAGTTTCATTATCGTATAGCATAAAACCATTAAAGACTAGAATAGCCGTAGTGACTCCAGCACCTATTCATGTAATAAGGTGCTGTTAGGAGATAAAAACTAGTCTGAATAAGTTGCTGAATTCTTTAGTAGAATCTGGACCTTAATCGATAATTTATGCATATTGTATATTCATAAGCATGACATGAGACCCTCTAACTCATACATACAAAGTAAGATTTTGCAACTTCCTGTTTCACGCTCTTGTAAACTACGTTTGCTATTATATATCCAGAAATCTCTTCACAGTTGCACTTTACTCATTCCCTAAATTGCATGTATATGGAAAAAGCATATGTTCATCTGTTATAGTTAGAGCAAGATGAGCATACATTATGTGTCACAGTCAGATTTTAGTTACTTAATAGCATAGAATAGAATAGAATATTTCAGTTGGAAGGGACCTACAATGATCATCTAGTCCAACTGCCTTTACTTCATGTTCACCAGGATTTTAGCAGGGTGTTTACAAATTGCTTCTAAAGAAGCACTATTTCTTGCACTGCATTTCTTCTCTCTCTCACAAAATGGCCTCCTCTGTTAAAATCTGCATAGGGTTCTATCAGGGCATAGCCACTGACCAGCCCTACTGAGGTATCAGAGCCAATGTCCTATTGCTTAGTTACCTCCCTCCCACAGTTTAGCCTTGAAACAAAGGACTGGTCCTAACAATTGACCACTCTTTGTTCAGGGGGTTCTGTGCCCTAGAGGACCACAAAAATTTAAGTTTTCTCATTAGCCCTGTGACCAATCCTGTATGTTTTCAGTACAAGATGAAGTTAAAGGGACATCACAGCAAATAGGCAAACCCTATTCTCAAATGCAATTTATATCCTGATACCAGTTCACACAAACATAATTTAAGAGTCACCAGAATCAAACAGAATTAATCAGTTGTGAGTAGATAAAATACCCTCAATATCATATTGTTACAAACAAAGACAATGCTTCCCTGCTAACCACCAATGTATTTCTAAGTGAAGTTTTAAAATAATAGATCTTCACTGCATATAAATCAGCATTCTTCCACTTAAATTAGGACAAGAGCCTTATAATTTATTAATAATGGTATAAACTAACTTTATGGTTACACTTTTTCTGCTATTGGAAATATAACAACATAAAAAAAAATCTCTTAAGATTGCCCTTAGAGATCCCCAAAAGCCTGGTGCTTCACTGTGGACTTCTGTTTTGTTTATTCTCTTTTTTCTTGTGCTATTTACAGACACAAACTTATGCAAAGGTTTTAAAATGCCATAAAATTGATAGCTTCTGAACTCAGACATGGAAATGTCAACACAGTTTGGGTTTAGCTCAAATGTAAAAGATCTTTGAAGTTTACATGTGCTTAGATTTTGTTCCTAACTTTTGGCCAAGGCCTAGACTACAATGGTAAAAATAGCTTGGCAGCATCATGTAAACCCAAGCCATCTACACCCAACTTAAGTAAATTTTCTGCCTTTGCTGATTAGTATTTTTGGGCCCTTGCCGCTCTGTATGGTTAAACTGGTATAGTCTTGCCAATAAGATATTTTAAACAGTGCAACAAGCATCTGCATCATTTAAAAAGTACATCTTCTTTTTAAGTCACATAACCTACACTTATTTTTGTGGCAGCTGAAGTATGAAACTCAAGGCTCAGATTTTCTTTCTGAAGTGCTGACTGGAAGCTTGAGGGAAGAGCTGGAATTCCAAAACAACAAATTGTATCCAACCTCCCATGATTAATATACAAACACAATGTTCTCTTTTATATCTAATTCTAGCATTAGCAATTTAAATTGGTAAATCTTTTTTTTTTTTTCCTAATTAAAAACATTCCATTAAACAGCCTTAGGTCTACAAGAAAGAAGCAAAGAATGTTACAGGTGATATGGATACTCTACTGATTACTTTTTTTATTGTATTTACTGTTTATAATTATACTGTGACAATGTCTATAAGCCTTAGCCAAAATTATAAACCATTGGGCTAGAATCTGCAGGCACAAATATCATGAAAGAGTTGCCAGCCCCTGAAAGCTTACAATTCTTCCAAATACATATTTTGTATCAATTTAGCTGCTTGCTTTTGTATATGAGGACCATACAGAAGCCTACCTGCTGCCACCGGGGAGGGATTTTTATGTTTCATACATGAAAATTATCTATATGATTGCCTTGAAGTCTATATAGTTCTTTCCAATGTATATAGCAGAACTTATGTGAACTCTACCCAATTTACCTCCACTTCAGATTCCCAGGAATGCCCCATACACCATACATTATGGGCTCTAAAGAACCTAAAGTGCAATAAATTAATTACAATTGCAAATCTTCAGAAAAAGGCTATGAATTACTACATTTTATTTCCAAGCTGACCTGTGGCAAAAAAAAAAATACAGGGCACACTTTTAAAAAGGACACTTCAATTACGACTACACAATAGTGCTAAAGGGAGAGCATCAAGGTAAGTCTATGTCTTGACCTACTTTTCTCTTTATACTTTCAGGCAGAATTCTTTGTCCGTGTTTTAAAATAAATGTAGGGCTTGGGAAAGGAATTAAGATCAGAGCGATGGAAACTGACCTCCTAGGCAAGTTACAGACTTAGCCAGAGAAATCGAAGGGTTCTGTATGTTCCCAGCAGACCAGCTGAAGTGCAACAGAGAGAGGAGATTTTGGGGAGTGAGAGGTAGAGCTCCATCTTCATGTACTTTCTGTCCTTGGCCTTTTCAATAGGGTATCTGAAATAAGGAACAAAATTAATGCTGGATTTTGTCATTTTGGCAATTGCCAAACCGTAGCTGGACTGAACACCTGCATTCCTGTTCTGCACCCCACATACCAACAAAATTATAAAAATTTTGTACATTTATGTCTTCTATTATCCATCTTTTTAAACCAACTACGTCATATTAATATTTACTTGTTGGTTGTGTTGTTTGTTTTTTGGTTTTTTTTTCTTAAGTGAAAAGAGACAGATGTCCAGTTGCTGAAAATCAGCTCATTTTTCTGGTGGGGTCCAACTCTCTCAGTGCCAATTCCAGATCATGCAAATTTATAGATGTAAGATTAGGATGAAAATCCACTGAAAGAGAGGCCATTCTTATCTTTTATTTATAAATCTTAATTCACTTTCAGAGAATAGATGTAAACGGATATTATATAATCATGCCAGTAAAACACAGAGGTGCAACATACAGGGAAGGGAGGAGGCCTGGGCAGGGGGCTGGGCTTTGAGCATGCAGTACCGTTTCTCTGCCCGTTGCTAAATTCAAAGCACTTACTAATACTCACCCTTGTTTATAGACTCTATTTGTACAGCCCTCCATGTTACAGGAACAGTTCACAGACCAATGCTTAGACATGCTGAAGTTACATACTAAAGCTAAATGTTGCTTTTCTGCATCAGGACCTTTACAGTGTAAAGAAGCAGTCACTGCCCAGTTCACTGAACAGATCACTTTATGGAATACATGTCTTCTCCACATCCTGCCCTCTTGTACCTATCATGTTCCTCCTCTTTTGTCTCAGGCATAAGCAGATATCATGCTAATAACCTCATCTTCATTCCCAGAAAGGAAAAAAACCCAACAAAAATGAATGAAGATGTGTGTCATTCACACATCAACTCTATTCCCTGGCAACACCAGCTCCCTGGTGTTACATGCTGTAGCAAGTTCAAATTCAGGTGTTGAAGTAACAACTATTTCCTGTCCTTTAAGAACAGGAGAAAAGCCATACAGGATCCATCCAGCTCAGTATTTTGTCCTGAAAAAGGACAAAAGCAGATATTGGAAGATGATCACAAGAACAGATGCTTATGACAGCTTTTATTCCACCAGTTACTAAGTGGGGACTTTCTAAGCCAGATGTAGTTCCTATATATTTATTAATCCTTGGCATCTTTCTCTTGTGAGGAACAAAAAATTGGGAACCATTCACAGTAGTGTTTTTGTTTGCTTGATATATTTATGAAATGAAATTCAGAGGTTTGGAGAATGATATACACTTCAAGGCATAATCATACAGAAAAAAGACAAGAGGAGCTACTCATTTTTGTTGCTGCTGTAGCAAGGAGGATGGCTCATTCCAGTTATTATGAACATTAATTATAATAAAGACATTTTAAAACCTGCACAAAGTATCTCCACTGCATGCTGAAACAGGCATAACAAACCTGCCCAATTTTGGCTTTGTATTGCTGTGGGAGAGGTGTTAATGACCTATAGGAATTGAAGCTGATTGCAGGTCTCATTAAACAAATGGGTGGAGTAAGCATTCAGCTACCCTGAGTGGTAAAAACAGCTGTATATGCAGGAGCCAAAACCCACTGCCATCTGACAAGACCACGTGGTCTGAAGAAATGCACGAAGCTGAAAAATGGGTGTTCCCGCTGTGTAAGTGACGGTGTAGGCAGCCAGCAGGGAGCCCTTGCAGAGGAACACACACGGGACGGCTGTTGCTTGAGCCAGGACAGAGAAGCCCAAGGCTTTGTAGAACAGTTGTCCAAATGCAAATTAGTCCCACTACTAATCATATACATGAGACATATCTTCCCTCAAAAATTCATCAAGAAAAAAACCCTGTCATTTTCTTCCTCATGGCAAAGGAAATCACTTTTGAAAGTCAGATTTCAGCTACTAGTCAATGAAATAGTGAACAATACCTGTAGTATGGCTTCTTGACTGTTTTTTTTGCTTTGTTTGTTTACACTTCTACAGGACACTTAAGATATACAGTATTTACTTCTCCTCCTACATTTAGTCTTCAGAAATATTTCAGTTACTTCATCTGTAAAATGGAGACCACAGAGAATTTGTCTGGAAAGAACCAGAATAACTATTGATGAAAAGTGCTTTATAAATACAAGGTATTAGTTACCCCTAGTCCACCTGCCTACTTTCATAATGAGGACTGTCTTGTCAGGAAAAAAAACTAATACCTTCTTTAATTAATCAAACAAGTTAAAAAATAATAAAACAACAGCAACACAATCCTTAAGGCTTGTTGCAACAGGTAAGCAAGAATAATAAAGGATTAAAAAAAAAAGCATTTATTTGTAGCATATACATTTATTCCAGGAATGGAATTTTAAATATTCTTATTTCAATGAATATTTAGTAACAGCAAATAATGGAATTCTACATTTCATATATTGTTCCCAGCTTCGGCAGATGAAGTTGATAAAGTCTTGGAAAACGAAAGCATCTTCTGATGGAATTTAGGCAGCTGCTATCTCCATGGGGCTTCTGAACACTGTTGTAATGTCCAGGGTATCCAGTAAGTGGATGCACATACTCAGTAATGGTGCCACGTGTATGTACGTAACTTAAAACACAAAAAATGTATTTAAAATTATACCCAGTTCTTTTATAATGTTAAATCTTCAGTGCACTTTGATATCAGAAATTAATTATTTCTAATGATAGTCCTGTGAGGTATATGGGAGTCTTTATCAGTATTCCTGTTTTACAGAGGAGGGAAACTGAGACAAGGTGGCTTGCCAAAGCCAGCGTGAATCAGTAGCACAGCCAGCACGATGGTCTCTCTGCATGTTTCCAGTTAAGTAGCCAGTGCTGTCCCTCTGGGAAGCCTAATTCCTAGGTTGCATGCACTGTGCCTTTTGACCCTTTGACATCAAAGGCTCCCTGAGTGACACCTGGCCCACAGCTGGTGGTTTGTTTCATCTGTGCGCTTCGCACCCTGACGGGGTGAAGCAAAGATAAAGCTGACCCACAGAGACAGGTAGGAAGTCTCTGCCCCCCCCATGCAGCAGGTTTAGTCAGTGCTATACATATCCTCTAACATGATTACAGAACCAGCTTAGAGGGTTTTGCTGCTGACTCCATCCTAGTGACTAAGCCTGCCTTTATAGAGACTACGCTCAGGCTTGTTACCCTTCAGCCAGAACCCCAGAAAGAATGCAGGCAGGATTCTTCCTCAACGCCTCCTGAAAAAACTTCAGAAGATAAATAGCTTAAACTTTTTCAAGAGGTCATATTTTACATCAGTCCCACTATTTGTAGAGACCAGGCCTTGTCCTCTGCAACCACTTTTCCTGTTTCACTGTTGCAAGTAGGATGCTGAGCATCCTCCCAGGAACCAGTTTTGCAATCCACAAATAAGGCTGTACTTCTACAACTGTTACCAAACCAGGAGCTCCTGCTGATTCTGTGAGGACTGGCAGCGTTGAAACTTGGTTTCCTACAAAACTTTGACTTGTCGACTACCAGCTTTGACAGCTGGGACAGACACCTTAACTAGGACATTCATGAAGATTTTTCTGTATATAGTACTAGTCTTGTACCTCAGCCTTTCCCTCAAGCATGGCTATTTATGGGAAGTTCTGATATGTTTAGTCTCCCCTACCCATTTATCTTCACAGTTGGAAGAAATTAATTGTCCTTCAGACCTTTACCTATCAAACTGTATCACCAACTATATCTCCCTCCTAGATAGGAAAGGACACACACTGAACATGACTACATACACTTTGTTTCCTTAGGCAAAGAGGCAAAAATACCAATAAATACCTTATTGTTTTCTCTAGACTAGAGAAAGTGCATTAATTGCTGAGCCTTCCGAAGAAAATTTCTGGCTGTTATTCTGAGAAAAGGAAAGTAAGGTGGAACGGTCACGTCAGTGAGAAAGGCTGTGTACTTCCCTTTGGAGAAGTGCCACTGAATGGTCAATGCATATTTTTATGGAGGCAAAAAGTTCAGCTCATACACAGCCAGATTTGATTATCCAGTTTAAAGCAAACATATGCAAAAGCAGTGAAGCAAATCCAATAAGTCAAAATAAATCAGAGTACATGCTGTCTATTGATAACAAACAATTACGTGAATTAGTTTTTTCCTGCAATAATTTCTTATGGGAACTTCTTTCACTGCCTGAATGCACGTCAGAGCTGTGAGAATTCTACTAAAATGCAATGACCTCCTATGCAAACACCAGCCTTTGAAGAGAGCTTTTGTTTACTAGTTACTGTTTCACGTGGCTTTTTAAGATATATTAGACTTTCATGTAGATAGGAACCATTTAAAAATCTTTTCTTGTTTTTCAATATATTGACTCAGTAATGTACCTGCAGAGATACTTAGGAGAGAGTAACATGCAGACCATCACACCTGGGAGATGTATTTGTCAGAGCAGGATTCCGCTTAGAAACTTAATGGGGCTTATGAACAACCAGTAATGCTGCGGCTCTGCCTTTCTAATAGTGAACAAAATTTCACCTCTTTTGGCTATTATTTAGACAGTAAAAAACACTTGGCCCTGTTGCACATGTTGACTTTCTAAAATTTACACAGAACAAAATTAAAGGCATGAGTGCAGACATGCTAAAAAGTTGTCTATTATACTGTGGAAAGCAGATTTGCTAATTTTATGTGCTTTTCATACACTGCTGGATCCAGGGTGGTGTGATGCAGCTTGATGAGAGCTGCGATTATAGCAGTGAATATCCAGCCACATCTGCAGCATCTCTGAACTAACAGCTATTCAGGGTCTCTGACTGTATAAAAGACCTTCAGATAATTTGGCATAACTCTAGACAAAAACAGACAAACAAGGTCAGAGAAGATTGTTAACTCAATTTTTCCAGAAGGAAAAATAAGTGGTAGTCTATGATCTTTTGATTATATCATCATTTTTCTCAAGAGCATCTCATCTTTTTTCACTTTTACCATTTGATCTTAAAAGGTCATTGCTAATGCATTTATTGGAGTTTGAGGAGAATTTTTGTTTTGCTCATTTTCTGACTGTCAAGAGCGATTAGAAAGGTTTCTTTAAGTTCTTCTTCACATCACTGAAGAAGATCTAAGAATGAGACCATTGCAGATCTGCCTCCCTGCAGCCTGCTGACAGAGCGCTCCCCTTTCGTAGCCGATGGAGGCAATGCTGGGGTGCACATCCCACAGTGCAGAGGGGTCAGTTTCTCACAGGGCTGTGTGTCTAGCTGCTTTGTAGCAGGCGAGGACAGGAAAGTGGGATGTCACTTCTGATCCTGATACTGGCTAGAAAAGTCTCTTGGGCATAGCTGTGGTCTTTAGTCCAGTAATATGAAAGTAACATCTTTGAAAAGTACTTTTTGAATGACTGAGTATAAGGACATATAGAAGGTAATACTAAGTTATTATTATCCTTGTGTGTATGCAATACCTCAGTTTGCAAATGTCACTGAAGTGGCTTCACTAAGCCAAAATGTCAATCTCATACCACTCATATAGGATGGGAATTTAAATCCCCTTTGGCAAGGGGATGAATGGGACTTGTTTTCCTACATACTATACTCTGTTCTGCTAAACTGAAGGGAGTTTGCCAGCAGCAGCATCCCTAGCATCCTTGCTACAGCATAATCTGGAAAGTTTGCCCGACGAATATCCCCAACGTGGAGTTTTGCAGGTAGGACTGGCAAAGAAATACTTGCTTTCGTATCCTGAAACAACTCAACTCTTGACAGATCACAGACACAGAATTAGCAATTAGTGCCAGTTTTGCAATAGTTTAACAGTACATTTGTATTATAATATGTGTAATAATAAGCACATAATATATATAATAATATATAAGATATTCTCTGTTTTAGAATAATAGTTTGAAGATTAACGAGTCACTTGTTTTGTACTCATTTTCCCCATTATTAATAGGATCCTCATGCCATTATTTATCTGTGTCTAAAGAATAAATCCTGTCCTAAGGAACATGATGGGAATTTGAAAGGATCACATCAAATAAAGAACAAACACCAGTTACTTTTGTGGTTGGTTTCATTTACTTATACAGCACTGGAGGAGTTAAACTAAGATTTTTTTAGCTCCTCAATGGAATCTACACCAATCTAAAAGAGATTAAAAATATTTAAGCAATTAGAAAGGATCCAATTCTAGGAGTTACTTTTGAATTTGGTTTTAACTGCTCTCTTTTATATTCTCTATAACACATATCTAAATCTTTTCTGTACTTGTAAAATTTTTTCTTTCTGTCTCCTATGATTTACTTCTGTCTTCCCTGATGTGTTTTTTCCATGCAGTTCAAGCAAACAGTCTCAGCAGAGGAACCAGCTGGTTAAGTTGGTTATACGTCTTGCTTGATACAAATCAGTGCAAATATGGAGCGGTTAGGCATCTCACTGGGGTGTGAGGGACCCTGTGCGTTCCACAGTCAAAACACTGCCTTGGCTTCTGTGACAAAAAGTTCTCTGTTTTTACTGAATTGAATAAAAAGAGAAAAGGAAAGCACCAACCAAAAAGCTCAAATCAGAGAAACATCGTTGAGTTATTTAATGTGATGTCCAGTGAAAAGGAGAACATACTTTCTGATGTTATGTTCAGTCTACAGCATGCCAGACTGTAGGCTGCCCCCAAACAGACAAGCACCTCCTGGCTGATATAAATCCTAGTGTAATTAGTGAAAGGGAAAGACTTTCAAAAACAGCACAAAGGTCTGTCTCACCTTTTCTAGCTTCATAGCTGGATGCATAAGCTCTATGCAGACCTGGGAACATCAGTGCAGCTGCAGAAATCTGTGCTAGCTATGCCATTAAGACTTGATAAAAGCTTTGAAATTAGCCATCAGAAAAGATGTTTTTTGGCTTCTATCAGCAATGAAAGCATTACAAATAGTTAGGAATTGTAGAATAAGCACATTAATTGCCTTTTTCCCCTTCTTTTTCTTTCTGCTAGAACAATTAGTGAAATAATTAGCAGTAGAGGCGTTTAAATCACCATAACTAAGCTCCAATGTTAATTCTGTGACAAGTTCCCCAGAACTTTCATTTTAGTCTGCTTGCAGACTCAGGAAGACATCAGTGGTCTGACTAAATTTGTTTTATTCAGTTAGGATTTTAGTTTGGGTTTTTTTTTAAATAATTTAACTCATATTTTTATTCATCAGGATTTTTTTTTTAAATCCTCACTTATATTCCCAAATATATGAAATATCTCAAAAGGAGTCGTAGGTGATGAAACATTTTTTTTTTAGACTTGAAAGCAAAGGACATATTTGTTTGTCAGCAAGAATAGAGGAAGAGAGGGTAGCTAAGGGTAAAAGTGGATAAGTTTCAATTCTAGTCTGGGGAATACAGTATTTACTTGATATACATAGTCTGGCCAGGAACATTGAACAGATTGCCTTACAAATTCACAAGATTGTCTTGTAAAGTTTAACATATTCTTATTTATCAAAAAAGTGATATGCTCTGGATAGGAGGGTAAGTTTTATCCGATTGTGTTGCTATAAACTTCTGAAGGTATGCTTGGTATGTTGTACCCATACCTCTACTTCATTTATGATGTTGAATAGAAATATAAAGTAAATATTTGCTTTTTATTCATGGCTAATTTAAGTTAATTATATAGCAAGTTTAACAGCAATCAGAGGCATAAATACATGGGAAAGCAAACTTATCATTAGTCTTAAAAACATAAGTGTTTTAAATTTTTAGTCAACAGTTAAAATAATCCACTGCAAGATAAAAAGATTGTTTTCCTGGTAAATTAATGCTCCATCTAAATAAGTCCTTATAAGTATCTCATTGCCCATTCAACTCTCCACAGCCAGTCTGTCTGAACATAATACTTTAGCAAGTAGACCATGCAGTCTACAAGTGAAAAGATTTTCCTTGTTACCAGCAAGACTTTAAAACTATGATTCATATTTGCTAAGTAAGAAAATGTTAGATCAGTTTCAAAATGTCCATCCTGGCTTCATAATATGAATGATAGTACTGGCCTAAATTCCCAGAAATCACCACTGATAGTGGAAACCAGGGATGAGAGATCATTTCAGAAAGCAGATACACAACATTTTCTGGAATTAAAAAAGTCAGCTCAGTATATTCAAGGGGGAACCAATAAAGCAAGTCAGTAATCACACTGGATGTTGAGACCTTGAACTCATAGTGGATAAAATTCTATTTTACAAATGCTTTATCTGAAATAGTAAATTATATGCTAGATATCTGCACGTGTGTGTGCATGTGTAGCTGAGACAGATTGAATTATACACGTTTGTTGGCTTGTGAAAATCAGTGAAAAATTGTTGACTCTGCAAAATTGTACTGTATTATACCTAACAGGATTTATCATTAACTTTATTGTTTCTGTGTTTACATTCAAACTCCAGGCTAATGTCTCAGTGTTATTCCTCAGAGATGTCTGGTGGTGTGTAGAAAGAACTATACATGATGGTGCACTATTAGAACTCTCAGAACACAGTAACTTAGGACAGAGGCTTTCTGTATGAGAAGCATAATAACCTGTTCTCAAAAAGTCAGAGAAAGAAAACAGCAAGAATATAAATCTTAGGCTTAGAAAGGGAAATATCAAATTAAGACTGAAATCGACCTGTGTTTCTCATGTGGATACAAAATCAGAATGCATATGATACAACCCTGGCAGCTATAAGAGTCCAATATCAAGCTTACAAACCTGAAAATCCTTCTCTCCTCTCCCTCTGATCTTGCCCTTTATATTTTGCAAAATACCTTGAAAGCAGGGACTCCAACACAAGGATGAAGCTGCCCTCTGAGAAGTCTCTCCTGAGTTTGGGAACAGTAGGCAGAACTGCACACAGAAAGGGCTGTACTCAGTAGAGCTGCTGATAAGAAAAGCAAAGCAACATAGTGAATGAATATAAAAGGAAGATGGTGTAACTTATAAGATTGCTAAAGTCTGTCAGTGGCATCTTAAATGTCCTTAGAGCCTTAAGGTTAACTTCTTTCTCTATCCCCAAAGAATATTTACCTCTTTATTTCATTTTCTTCATTAAAAAACTTTTATTTCTTATTGTTGCATCACAACACTTAGAGCAGTATTAATCTTATCATATTAAAATTTTCTTGCCAATATTCTTCCTTTTACAATTTAAGGTAATACGGGCATACAAGATGGATAACGGTGTGTTTAGATCAATGTCTGTGCACATGAGAAAATGATTACAAACCTGATCTAACATTACATGATGTTTTCAGAAGTAACAGAAGTGACGGCAGATGTGCCATCTCCTGTTGAAGCCTTGTAGCTAGAGACATTCCTTTGAGCAGGCAAGGCGGGCTTTAGAATTTTATGAGAAACACTTTGAAAAGGAGCACCATGACTAAGAAAACTCGTCTAATAAATTATGTAGAGGAGGCAAAACAAAAGACATCCCCCCTACTTCAGAATATTTTCAGATTTTCCTTGCCCATATATTTTAGTGCTTGCAACCTAGTATGGGAGATCTTAAGATTGTCCTTTTCTGTCTACCAAGCACATGTGGTGACTTTGTGTATTATATTTTACTGTGTTCATATAAGCGAGACAGAGAGATGCAGATAATGTGCATGCAGCCTGGTTTTGGTGTGGAAGACTAGTATAAGTAAGTGAAAGCTTTACAGATAAGTGCTTTTCAGTTTCACCAGAGTAGACAGGAAACAGTTCATAATTGAGTTTGTGGGAGCAATGAAAACAAACAAACAAACTAAAAAAAGCAAGTTAAAAATGAATGAGAAAAATATCATACTGACCCACATTCTCTTTGTGTTCTTGAGTTGCTGCTTTCTTCAAAGCAGTAGTGTGCTGGACACTGGTCATGTTTCAGAAAGTATACTGGAAACGAATAACACTGTGTGGAACCACAATGCCCAGCAGATACACGAATTGTACTGTGAAAACTGGCAGGTACTTGACAACCTTTGCTTGTCTGCACAATGTTTAGAGGCAATCATTTTGATCTGACTTTGCAAAACAGTCATATAAGCCATGAGCATTCACACAGATAGTGAATAGCTCTTTAAACTGGCCTTTGCATTCTCCTGGAATAGCTGCATTCTTCAGGGTTAGTGATAACAACTGTCTAGTGTTTGCTGTGAGAACCCATGCCAGTAAGATCAGAGGATTCTTCTAATTGACTTCAAATAGAATAATCTGAGTGAGTGCTTTCTGTAAACACCACAGCAGTATTTTTTAGCTCTACACTAACAGCGTATCTCTAACCTCACGAGGTCTTTAGAGGGGCTGAGTCAATTCATTATTTGCCAAAAATGACAGAGATCGGTGCAATCTGGCGGTGCTGCCAACATGGCACCACCCTGTTCTTTTGTTTTATCATTAGCGCAGAGAGAAATGTGAGGGTTTTGTTTGTTTTGTATTTGAATGTTATACAGTCCAAAAGGCCATGCTAACAGTAAAAGAGTTACTGTTTCTGTCTCCAAATATTAGAGACAGTTAGCTTTATTAAGGCAAAACTATGCTGCACGCCTGGGTTTTGAGCCAAGATGTATTTCTGTGACCATTTACACATAGCTGCAGTGAGCTTGATTTTCCCATAGTTCAGCATGGTTAGAAATATGAAATGATCTATCTTCACTATGGAAGTTTTTTGTTGTGAATTTTTGCCTTAATTTGCCTCTCGTACAAAAATACATACATGTAAATTTTATAACACCAAGTATTCATGCCCTAAGGAGAGAATGAAAGCATTTCAGAGATCAAGGTAAGACTGAACGTGGGAAAGGATTAGATATGGGACCTTTTACTAGGCTTCTCTGATTCCAGTTCTAGTATCAAATTAGTCATGATCATGTATGACACAAGGAAAGGCAAATAATCTTTCCTTTACTATTTCTTCATTTTTCACATAGCACTAAGAAAACATAGATCAGTACTAGGAATACACAATATAAACACTGTTAACAGCTTGTCTTTCACAGTCATCATCAACTTAGAAATGCACATAGCAAAACCCATGTTGTGCCAAAAGAAGTCAATGAGTTTGTAACTGGTTTCAATTAACAGTTTTTATGCAAGGTATAACATTAGTTATCTGCTGCCTAATGGCACTCGGCAAACTGTGGGGTTCTCTCCTGCCTTCAAACACATCAGAGAAACCACACAGATTACTATCAGCCTCTTCCAATGACTTCAGCATGAGCAGAGAAAGTCCAGTAGGAATAGAGTCCAATTAATGTAACTGAAACATAGGTACATGCATGATAAGTTTTTAGATTTTAAAATTATTAACTGCTCCTTAAGTTTCCGTGTCATACTCTATTTCTAAAGATTCATGGACTCACTTTATAATCAGTACTGGAAAAACGTGTGTTTATTTGAATTCTAGGTGAGGAATACAAACCCTTTTTGACAGAAGGGTCCAGCACAATGCAAAAAGATTTTTTGCCCTCAGAAGGTTTTTCAATCTTCAGTTGTAAGTTCTAGCATCCCAACATGCTTCTCTGAAATTGACCCTTTGCGTATGGGAGAGAATAGCTGCCTCCTTAACACAGCCATTCAGGAGTGGGCTCATTTTACTGAGTGTGCCAAGAGACGAATTTTAGCCTGCTGAAGCTAATTTCTATAGGTCTTTTATACAGTCTGTGGAGAAAGATAGGGCCTTCCAGAAACAGTTCCCAACCTCCTGCTCTGAATAACTTTACTGGAGGACTGTAGAAGAAACCTATGGAGATTGGTTTCACTGAGCTCATGTTTGCTTTTATGAATGTCCCACTGAATTTCCCCATCCTCTAGGTGGTTTACTTTTTCGCCTATTATCTTAGCATCTTCTTTGCCTTATAGTCCTGGATTTGTTAGTGAGTTTTTTAAGAAAGACAATATATTCCCCCTTGTGTGGCAAGTCAGCAGAGAGGGAAGCCCCGGAGTTCCCGGCAGCAGAGGAGCTGAAGCTGTGCCGCTTGTGATTTCTGCTGTCTTCAGCAGCTGACAATGGATGTCGTTGGAAAAGTTTTGAACGTGGTTCTTGCCAGTTAGTCTGGTACCGCCTCTGTTCACAATGACATTGTTTCCACAAACAGCAAAAGCATATTTGTTGGGGACCACGATGAATGTGAGAAAACCTGCAGAAGTCTTACCAGTCAAGACTGTTTACAGTGTGGGAGGTACCTGCAACTTTGCTGCCTGCAATAGCAAGTCACTGGAAAATACTACATACACTTCCTTCGTTTCCTTTTTCCTATGGAAGGACACCTTCTTTTATATATTTTCCACAGATGAATTAAAATACATTTGCTCACCATCATGGCAACTGCAACTTTTAAATGGGAGAAATTGCCTTCAGCTAGGAAACACAAGCCAGTACGACACATTTGTACTTACTAATTTGTACTTGAATGATCCATTGCCATTTTATCTGCCCTACTGGTGTTATTTTAGAAAATTGGCTGCAATCTCTGTTGTGATAAAGTGGCTGTTGTATTAGACATTACCTACAAAAGCAGAAGAAATGGGTAACTTTCTTCCATTTTATTCTGGCACGCAATATTTGCTAGTCCAAATATGTTTTGAAACTGTACATTTATTTGAAGCAAAGCTTTTCTTCTAAATGGCTGTTCTACTGTCTGTCCAGTCAGGACATTCAGATTCCTCGAGATGCACATTCTTTAACTAATCACCAGAATTGTAAATCAATAATCAGATTAGTAGCTTCTTACGGAAAGCAAGGGATTTGCTCTCCCTGACTGACAGCAGTCATGTAGCTCATAATTAGGATTAGTCCTTTCAGGAGACTGAAGATTACAATGATATGTACACTATGGCATTTTTTTCTCCTTAGGTATCTCTTCCAGCTCTTTATTCCAACTTGGTCGGTGTTATATGACTTATATGTCTTCTCCCCAGATCACCGGACAAACCAAAGAGAGCATGATGTTTGCTTTTTAAATTGATAGAAGTTGGCATTTTGAAAGAAGCTCCCAGCAGGATGGCCTCTCCTGCTGAAATATGTCAGTAGCTATCTCTCCTCATTATTCAAATGGCCGTTTTGATGAATGGCAGCAGCAGTCCTTCCTTGTTAGAGCTAGTTAGCTGAATGCTCATCACTATTGTTTTAGCATAATTATCTTCAGGGTTAGGTGGAGGCCAGACTGTTCTCCATTAATGCTACAATACCGGAGTTGATTTTTGTTCACAACTGTTAGCACCAAGGCATGGAAACAGATTGTGGATACTGAAAAAAACAATGCATCGCTTAGTCATGCAGAATATACAGGAACATTTTTTTTATTCCTTTCTTTTTTAGAAGGTATCACTTTAAAAATTCTTTGAAGCGTGTAAACTTACGGTCATGTCAAATCAAGTGCTATTAATCTGTTGAACAGGAAGGAATGAATATATTTTCAGGAATGTTTGTATCTCCCCAACTTGATTAAACTAAACATAATCTCCTGATGTCATTGCACGTCCGAGAAGGGGGAGAGTAAAGGAAAGAGGTGGGTACAGTTCATTAGTTAAGAAATATGAAGTGATTGTGTTGCTTGAAGTTATAACAATGGAAAGGTTTTGACGGTTTGAGGCTTTACCGCAAATAAAGCGTGGGGGCAGGGGGAGAAACCTCTGTGCTAATCTCTTGATGAGATAACATGTTACCTGTCCCGTTACCATAAGACCTCAGTCCACCACCGCAGGCTGCATGGCTGTTATGTAAGCTGTTATTTGGATTATGAAACCGAGATCTGATTGCAATTCAGTCACGGGGTACTAAGCCTCACAGGGCCTATTCAAATTTTCAGAGAAAACACCTGTTTGTGGCGCTGCCGTATCCTATTACGTTTCCCATGTAAACCTGCCAGATCAGCTGCAGAAGGGAGAGGTCCCCAGGCGCTGGATCGCCATGGGAAGCAGGAAGAAAGGGGAGGAAAAGGGGATGTCCAAGGGGTTGGATCTAGTCACGAATGTTCTGTAGTGAGGTTTGGATACCGGTGGGGGAGGTTTGGTTGGTTGGGTCTTTTAGCACAAGGAATTGAGATTTCTTTTCTAAGCTCTTGCTTTGAACCCATATGCTGAGGTATCTCTTTGTTGTCTTAACACAGAGCTGCAGTTTTCTGTACGTGAGCAAGAAGAAACACTCCTCAATAGAAGCTTGTTTCTTTTGGTTTCCCTTTGCCCTCACGCTCCCGTCAGAGCTCAGAGATTTAACCTGAACAAATGCAATACTCACCTCCTTTCTCTACTACTTCCCCTTCTCACAGCCCAGCCAGCCTCAGGTTTTGGAATGACTACGTCCACCTGAAGCATGTTGTTATGTGCCGTTGTTATCCGCCCGTTTCAGTCAATGAGACAGGAAGCCAAAGTGCATGTGGGCTCTAAGTAGTGTTGTGAAATAGAGTCTCGTTCGTATGGAAGTGAGCTGGAGAATGATTTCGACAGAGAGCCTGCCTGAGCAGAGCAAATGTCCCCACTCCAGAGCGGTTGCAAGAAGTAGGGACTGGGGAGGGCTGAGATGTTCCTGTGGTGCTGCCAGCTGACAGTATTGACCAAAGTATTGGAAACATATGTCAGGGTAAGAAATTTGTTCCAGCAATTTGCAGGACAGACTCCACTCACTTTAAATGCTTTTTTTTCATTACAGGATTTAAATAAATATTTTTTGTTTCAGTAGGAAGTTATGCATTATTCAAATAACAGTTCTGAGGCAATTTATTCAGATGCAAAAAGCACTTTAAATTGATTTTGAAACTATCAGCAGCAGAGAGGAAAAAAGGTGGGTGGGAGCACAAACTGGCTTATAAAATATTTACACAAATAATTGTATATTTCATATCTTGATAGACTTATATTTCATGATCCCCAAAGTACTAATGAACATTAGTTATTCTTGACACTGACTTTAATTAAGCATGTCTTCAGTTCATAAACATGGTGAGTAACAAGTTGCTCATTGGAAAAAATGTTCTTATCACCATTTAGGAAAAAAACCAAACCAAAATAAAAACATTGCACTAAGCAGAAAAAGAAAGAAAAGAAATTAATATGCTCTGTAGTCATTTTACGAGTTATAATGTAAGAGTATTTAAAGTTGAATTGTAATCCAGTGAGGGCATTGCATACCTTGCATTACTGATAAATTTTGTTGCGGTCATTGTCACTGAGGAAGAACTTTGGTTATTTAGTTCCGTCACACTGTATGCATTTTTCCCAGTCATTTATATTAGGAACAGGTTTTGTATGCCACATAAATGAACCTGGCTCTAATCTGCAACTGATTTACTGCTTTTGCCTGCAGGGCCATCATCTGTGTTCTTAGCGGAACTAGTGGACATACTAGCTTTGACATACTGTACAGGAAGCTTTTTTTTTTTTTTTCCTCCACAAAAATAGGGTTTGCCAAACCCTGAGGTCGTCAGTCAAACAGAGTTGTATTGACTAAGTAAAAGCTGAGTAGTTCTTGAGGTCTGGCCCACTATTTAAGATCAGATTACAAGCTTCTCTTATTTAATAAAAATTTAAAGGATGGCCTCAAGCTCGGAAAGCCATTGTGCACATGCCTGTCTTTAAGCATGTGTGAAGTCCTGTTGATTTGAATATGAGTACTTCCTGCAGCAGAAAGCAATGGGAAGCATAGGAAAAGTATGTGTAAGATCAAATGTCCTCTTCTTTCGTCTTGATGTCCTCATGAGATCTGTATACAGTAGTGGTTTTTTCTAAGATCTCCAGATCAAGCAGAGCCACTGTTCTTACCGCAGAAAAATATACTTAACTGAAAGTGGAGTCCTGATTTAAAGGCTAGTGCTGCTTGCTGCAATTATCTTTTGGATGTACAGAAATTTTGCTGGGTGGACTCCTGACATGCATCCATATGTGAGGGCTATGAACTCACACCAGGAGTCTTGGGCTCTGCGTGTAACAGTTCAGACACTGGGTTTGGATCTCTTGGAAAACTAGACGTGTTGCTATCACAAAACATACGTGTAAGAGACTGAAAATTAAGAATTCAGAAAAAGGAGGCACTGGACAGATGAAAAATATAAAGCAGATATTTAGGCAAAAAATTGTTCAGGCAAAAATAATTTTCATGTTTATTGAAAAGGATATGCAACAAAAAATTCCCACTAGTGTTCTTATGCGTCTTATGCCTTACTCTGCTTTTAATGACATGTAATTCCCACAAGGAACACAAATAGGAAACTGAGGGAGAAAATAAACAATGATCTACTTATCTTGAGGTTTTGTGTTATTGCTGTCACTATGGTGTCAAAATGCCTCCTATGTATAATAGGCTTGTTTGGTAATCACAGATTTTCTAGGGTGCTTCATAACTACCAAAAGGAAATTTGAAAAGAACTTGTGTCAAGGTTGGAGGCTTAGAAAGAAACTGTTTTCATTTAGAAATAAAAGAAAGTGACATTCATATTTGTAAAGGATTACAACTGAGTGCTACAAGAGTTTATTGATGCTTTTTTTCCCTCTGATTTCTTAATACTACAGTGTATGGGGGAAGAATTAGTTTTGTCACGATGCCATAAAGGTCGGTTTATAATCATTCTTATTTTGGGTGTATTATTACAGCCATTTAGATCTGGTAACATAACTGAATGTCCAAGAACTGTACTTTTAAAAAAGTATTTTTGTGGTATATATATTATTTCTAAAGTTTTCTAGTATAATGATGATCTGTACTATCATCAAGAGATTTTTTAAAATAAAATTCATATTTGCTTCAATGTGGCTGTGATTTCACTCCCAAAGCTGTTCATTCCAACAGCTTGCATGTCTATGTAGGCAGTTGCAGTTGTATGCTTTGCCTTTAAAACAAAAGGAAGCTGAGATCAAGTTTGTGCTGTGTAGCATTTGGCTGTGTATCTTCAGATGAAATGACATTGGACCATTTTTGATGCAATATCTCAGGCACTAAGTGGTTTAGTCTTTTTTTTTTTTCCTCTCTAGAACAAAATTTGATACCTGGCTTTCTCCCAAAACTAAGAGCATTATAATGTGGGAACTCAACCTGTTAAACTTGGGAGGGAGTGCGTAATTGTTGTTGTAGGTGTTCACATACCAAGGCATTTATATTTACTCCTGTTTGTTTCCAGCAACCCTTACCTCAGCAAATTTGGCAAGTCTCTCCATTTAGCCCACATCTCCATTGTTTACAGACTAATTGTGGAATTCAGCAGTTGTAAGTGTCACCCTGCACACAGAGCCCTACAGTGTTGTTGTCTCAAGAATGTCTCCTTCAAGTAGAATAAGAATTGTTGTTCTTTGCCTGGCATATAGTTTCCTGAAGAAATTCCAACTGTTTGACTTCACATGGTATCCCTACAGAGCAGTGAAGCAAGTGTAACACACAGAGACTGGGCGGTTAAACTGCCATCAGTGCCAGTGTGTGAAGTGATAGCTGAAAAAAATGTTCTCTCTTAAGTTCACTAACACTTACAGAGCATCAAGGAGACCCATGTCATGAAAAAATAAGTCATTTTTTTCTTGAGTTCCTGATTAGTGTGAATCAAGTTTAATTATGCATATGATCTCACTGAAAAAGAGATTTAACAATTAAATAACACACTTCTAAGAATAGCACTTTTGATGAGTCTTAAACTGTACACAATGGGCATTTGCAGATATTTTCATCAAGCTCCAAGTGATATTTTCCCAGGCATTATTTTTTAGAAAATCTTGTATTTAAACTGCATGTTCAACCTGCATGTTTGCAGCCTGCACCTAGGAAACAAAAATCAGCCTGCATTTTTAGCATTCCAGTACTTTTTAAAGGCTTTATTTTCTTTAAATATCCTATCTGCCTGAAATCTTCCTCCAATGTAGTGCAAATGAAACCTCAGAAATGAGCACAAAGCATGGCCCCAGCATCCTGTGCAGACCCCTTGTACAACCAAATGGCAGCTTTATTCCCCATGCAATTCCAGAGAAGACAGAGAGATCCACACTCATGAACTTATTTGCATGATTATGGACCAGTTTTCAATGTAATTGGCTTATGCAAATCACTTTAGCAGGAAATACAGACCAAAAAATGCAAAGAATGAAGACAGTTGCAGCCTTATCTAAAATCTCTTACACGTAGGGAGTCTGTTGTCCTTCTGAAAGTCTGTAAATCCTGGGAATCAGAACAAAAGCTAAAGGAAATGGCATTAAAATAGGGCCCCAAAGTTAGAAATTGTAAATACCTTCAGACCCTCTTAAAGCTTCCAGTATGTGAAGGGCACATGCACCTTAACACCACATCTATATATCCTATTTTTTAGTAAAAGACAGAAGAATGCCCCGAGGTAAAGTTTCCTTAGAAAGTATATGGATTTTAAGTAATTTTTACAGAGTTTCCTTTTGCAGGATGATGTCACAAGTATTTGCTTAAGACTTGTGTATGAGAACTGATTCCCAAATGTCTGTATTTTGAAAGATTGTGGCATAATTTAACAAAGAATTACCCAGTACTCTGTAGTTTTGGTGGGGCAAGACTAGCACATTCACATTTAAATAAAGAACCTCCTACACAACTATTTCTACTCAAGGCTTGTCATCTTGTACATGTGATATCATTTCATTGTTTTTGAAGCCTACTACTAATTTAATAACATCATGAGAGTAAAATTTTACCCAAAATAACTCTCAATACTCACCAAATTTCAACAGCAGTTGAAACAGCAACTCCAAGAAACTTTGTAAAAAGAGTAGGTTTACAAAAAGCTTTAAGCATATCCCTGTTAAGCAGTTTTAGACAATTTTAACCATTTGAGATCTCATTAGAAGCAGTTAATAAAAAGAACTGTTCAAAGGAGGGAGGGGACATGACTGAAAGAAACAAAGAATAAGTTATATTATTTGGTTTCCCCCAAAATAAAATTAACATACCACAGTAAAGAAATGAAAAAAAAAAAAACCAGCAGAAGACTAAGTAAGGCAAAAATCTTGCAGAAAATGTAAGATATGATTTTTGAAGTTTGAGTCATAACAAATATGCTTATATAACCAAATAAGATTTCTGGGGAACTTAATTCTGCTGCTTTCCAATTCCACAAACTGTCATCCAGCATGAGGTCTTTACTGTGCACCCCCTCTCTCCTGTGTTAGCTAGGTGACTTGCTGGAGAAGGATATCAAACTCCTACAGATGCTATAGAACAGGATTCCCTTGTGGTAGGTTCCTAGTCCCCTCTGCTCCTGACATTTTCCTTTCTGTTTCTGCTCTGACCCCAGCTTCTGTACATGATCCCATTTCCTTTCTGATATCTTCTTCTGAACCTCCCACACATTTTTCTCTTCCTGTTCCCATCACTCAGCTTTCTGCACAATGGATTTAACTCACTTATCCTTTCTCCAAGTCAGTCTCCAACACCCCTCCCTGTACTTGAACATCCTTCCTTTCCTTTTGATCATATTTGTTCTTTCTACATTTGAGTCAAATGCTTTTGTGGTGATTCTCTAGATCGGGAGGGCAGAACACTGAAGGGAGAGAAGAAATGAGGTCTCAGAAGAAGCACCAAGAGTTTCCTATAGGGTAGTCACTGACAGTGTTCTCCACGTTCATTTTAGTCCTTCATGTTCACAAAGACAGATTGTTCTGAGAGTTTTACTAGCAAGAAGCTATTGAGTTCGTATGAACTGAGACTTTGAAGAGCAAAGTCGGGTACTTTTGAGCATATTCTTGCACAGATGTCAAAAGTGCAAAGTGACTGTCTCCCACATGTTAAGTGATTGCTTCTCTCTGGAAATAAACAAGTATTGATAGCTCCTTAGCAGGCAATAAATAAGGTGGCAACAAAAAAATTATCTTACATTGGCTTCCTTCTACCTGAATCCTACAGCTGCCTCTCCTCAGCTAAGCCTCAGGTACTGCTTTTCTGTCTAGGAGAAACTGGCAGCACTTTCTTTCTTGAATGTTACTGTGAGAAATAACTGGATTATTTTTGGTAAAATGTCCCATCACTGAAATGTTCAGCATAAACAGTCAAAATTGGCAAGGTTATAAACAACTGAAAATGGGGCTTCATAATAAGAAGACCCAAGCTTATAACTTATACAAGATGACAGTTCAACACATGGTATTGTTCTATTGCCTGAACCATAAGCTAAATTTTAGCAGCTATTGTTTGAATGAGAAAATGAAGGAGAATGTGAAGGAAGTCCCCCTCTCATGTACCTGTTCAGACTGCAGTCAGAATATCAGTGTTTTTATCTTAAGAACCTCAGGTGTAGCAGAACCTGTGGTACAGCCAATAACTTTCTTTCTGTGCTGTCTGGCAGTCCAGAGATCGCAGTGGGACACGAACACAAATTAGAATTGGTTCTCTGTTTTTTCTGACCTGAGCCTCAGGACAGCATGATTAACAGCCCACCTGTCCAATGCTTTAGTGCTGACACAGCTGCAAACTATTTCTGTCCATAAAGAAAAAGATTTTAAAAA
Organism: Haliaeetus leucocephalus; assembly: GCF_000737465.1. Classification (NCBI taxonomy): domain Eukaryota; kingdom Metazoa; phylum Chordata; class Aves; order Accipitriformes; family Accipitridae; genus Haliaeetus; species Haliaeetus leucocephalus. The sequence goes on from NW_010973199.1 coordinate 259,636, forward strand.
TTAAAGCCTTTCCAATGAAATAAAAAGATAGATTAGTACCACTGCTTTCTTTTTGCCTTGGCCTAAATCTTAAGTTATCTGTTGAAAACTACTGTGTACATTCTGGGCACTCATCTCATGCTCTCTGTTTGAAAGACTAGCTACAAATTTGCGTATTTATAAGCATTTTTTATCCTTCTCTAATTTCCTGTGCTTAAACCACCTGCTTCAAAAATGTCTTTTTCAGATTTTGTTTTGTCCTTGTGGCCATTATTGGCATGCACATAAATTTGAATGTGAGAATATTGTCAGTATATACAAGGCACAGAGGGCTTGAGGCTGGTCCCTTAATGGTTTCAGCAAAAATCCATAGTGTCAAGTGATTCAGAAGACAGGTATGATCAATGATCTGTCAGCACAAAACCTATAGCCATTTTCTCCATCACAGTATTGCTCAGAAGACACAGCAGAGACAGCTGAGCTTTGTGCTATGTTTTCTGTGGGAATGTCTATAGAAGGCTTATTGAGAACTAAATTTAAAAAATTTAAATAATTAATTTAAAATAAATAATTTTTTTTAAATTAAAAATTTAAATAAATAATTTGTGTTGCACCAGAAGTGAGGGTAAGATGAAGAACAGTTTTTGGATGTTGTTGTTATTTAGTTACCTTTAATAGAAATCAGTAGCTGAATTCTAGAGTATCTAATGCCTATTCTTGCAGCTGTGGATAAACTACTAAGGGAAGTGCCCTTGTCTTTTAGATACTCTGTGGAGTTTAAAAGGCATTGCATTTTTACTGCAAATTTCTTAACAGGGCTTCAATGATATTATAAGCCTTCTGATTGGTCACTGACATTTGAAGACTCATCCCTAAGGTTATTATTAGACATAATTTTCCATAAAATATTCCCTATTTACTATGAAAACAATATTAAAAATTCTGTATTCTACTGTATCTAGCTCATGTCTACACATTTTAAAGGTTTACCAACCATCTATACAATTTTGCCATTGAAATGGTCAGGTTCAGGTTAAGTTCTGATTATGAGTTTTATTAATTCTGGTAGAAAATAAGAACCTTGAAAGTTCAGCCATCCTGAACCTTCAACATGGCAACAAAATGCCATAACCTCATTACTCTTCAGCTGAAGTCATTGGGTCTTTTGACAGATCTTAATATAGAAGGAGGAATTCAGACATCCAAATTCACTGAGATCAGATATGGATGTTCTTTAGAGTGGTATCTTTTCTTTTACTCATGGGATGTTAGCCCTGGGGAGAACTAGGGAGCCACGGAGAGTTTGTCTTCATGGGATGCAAAATCCAAGGCGAGGTGGGGAGCAGGGAAAGGCATGCATGGGAGGACTTAAGACATGGTGCAAGTTGGATACTAAAAAACCGAGACATTTGTGAAAGTAGTTCAGAGGTTTTTTGCCATGTGAGGAAATTCCACTGGCTTGGAGTGGATTACTTAGCAGAGTGAGGAAATATTTTGGAAGGACACATATGACAAACTACCTAATTTACCTTTGATCTTCAAAACTACCTCTGTCTGTTTTCTCATTTCTCCATCTATTGTTTGCAGCTCCCACTGGTTTTGTCAGGTCTGCTATTAGACATGTAAGCTCCTAAGGGCCTGGAACGTGTTTGCCTGTGTGTTTCCCAAAGGCCATCCTGAGCACTGCTCATAAATAATACATTTGTGTAGTCTGCACACTGTCGTCTGACCCAACATAAGTTCTCTTTTTTTTTTCAGAAAAGAATCAGTAAGACGTGCACATACGTGCTAAATTATCTTCTCTAAGAAATATGAGAAGATCCCTTTCATACAGGGTGGACTCGTAGTCACCTCAGCTGTCAGTAAATAGTCAGAATACTGGCTGGAGCACCAACCAGCCACGCCAGCATTCCAGTGCTCAGCCCGCCTGCCTCTGCTTCGAAATTAGGCCTTTGCAACACTGGGCAGCTGTTGCTTTTCGAAAGTATGAACAAAACTTAGTCAACGAGGAACAGAAACTATACAAACAATTTAAAAAATGAGTCTGAAAACCAAGCGTGCAATATGACTCGTATGCTTTAGCCTAGCTAGGACTGATGCAGAACTTCACAAAAAGAGACAGTAATTGAAGTAAACCAAATGATAATAATAAAAATTCCTACTGAAATATACACAGATACTATTAAAAATATTGCATGCAATTGCAAACAATATATAGCACTGTGTTCCATTTTTTTCTGCACATTAAAATGCAAATAGAAAAAAACCTGGTCTTCCAAAATGCTTATAAATATGCACATTACAGATGAATTAGAGATTATGTGTTCTAGCTTCAATTAAATGAGAATCACTTGATCCTCTTCTTGAGTCATTTACAATGATTTAGCTTTGGGTGACTCCAGATTCTGTCTGGCACCCTGAAAAACATTGAAAGTTGTACCCAATTAGCTCAAATCAGGTAATTTGTCTAGCATGCAAATGAGACTTTAGAAACCTATGGGTGTGCCTGAAAACTGGCATCCATGAGTCAGGAAGGTCCATATTTTTCAACATGATTCGAAGTGCTGGGTTATGGAGAGGGAAGAACACTCAGAAAGCAGATTGCTTTGGCTTCATTTTCTTAAAATGTTTTTGCTGCAACATATTACTGGCCACCAGATTTGTGTTGGTGGAACACTACTCTTTTCCTTTTCTTCCAGTACAGTGCTGTAGGTCAAATCCTTTAAAGGAAGTGGGGAGAGGAAGAAAAAAAAAAAAAAAAAAGAATGTTAGAAACTACTCCATGTGTCTGAAAAATTGCAAAGGAAGAAACGCAATATACTGAGCAGGACCTTTAGTTTCTGTTTCTCCCCATGACCAATCAATTCCTCTTTCTGTCCCCCATAAAGCAACCAGCTTTGAATATAAAAAACTCTTTTGCATTCTGTAAACTTTTAATGCAGATTGTAAGACAGGATGAGGTGAGCTTTTCCATATGCACAGAGGAGAAAACATTTCTGGACTCACTGTTTATAGATGTACTCCAAATACTGTGGAATATCAAAAGTGTATGTTTGATCTAATTCTATTATTTTGCAATTTATGAAATAAAGACAGAAGAAAAGACCCAAACCTCTTGTTACATCACATGGATACTCAGTGTGTCATGGTTGGTCCTTTAGAGACCCAACAATCTGTATGTTGTCTCCCAGTCATCACAGTTGAAGAACTACTTCTACTTGTACTGGCCTTCGAAAAGCCTCCTGTGGGAAGTTCATTGGGTGAGGAAGGGCAGTGTTAGACTTATCCTTCCAGGTTGCTTAAGTGCCAGAAGGCAGCTCTGTCTGGACAGGCATCAGAAGGATGGTCTTCAACATAACTACGCGTGCTGTGATCCAGGCTGGGATTGCGCCTTACAGGGGAAGTTCCATATACGTTGTAAATCAGTTGACATCAACATACATCTACTTCTTTTTTATATAATTCTAGAGGATAGTATATGCTAAAAAAGGCACAATTTAATTAAATAGGTTAATAATGTCAAAGGGTACCATCCAGTTTAAATTAATTGAACTTCCATGCCCAAATAGGAAGTGCTCACAGAATTAAACAACCGGCAATCTGACTCAGATAGCAGTTATGACCACAAAATATCAAAGGGGATTAGTGAAGCTGTAAAGGAACAGCAATAGTAAATTTGGTCCTTTAGGTTGGTCATTTACCCAAGTAAACAATTTAGAGACATAGTGCAAAGACTATGTGTTTGAATAACAAAAAACAGTTGTTACTTGGAGCAAATACTCAGAAAACTTACAAGAACAGAAGCAATCCTTGATTTTTTTCTAGCCAGTGCAGGGACATAGCTCTAGATGTAGCTGTTAAAGAACCATTCTGTCATAGTGAGTATAAGGTGTAAAATGAATCATCTTGGTTGGATAAAAGGAACCATATAAAAATGCACATAGTATTGTTTACCTTCAAAAAAAAAAGAAAAGAGAATGATATTAAAATGAGAATGCTAATTACAAAGACATTAAAAGTAGCAGCTACAAGAGTAAAGCTTGGACTGTTTAAAGTTGTCAGTGATTAAGTGTTTATGCATATCCCTGACCAAAAAAATTAAAACACCAAAATGTAAAGAAACAAACACAAAAATTGGTGGAGTTTAATGGCAAACTAACAGATGCTACAAAAAAGAAGGACCCTGTTTAGATATTATACCTTGTGTCAGCATTAAAAAAGTAATGAAAGAAGAAAAACCAGTGGCAAATTAGATGTAAAATCTTAGGAAGTCAGTCTGAAATTATTTTGATGAACAGCTTGCTGAACTAAAACCAACCAGTCTCTTTTTTAAGTGCATAAGAAGCTTCCTTATGAATGGAGGACAAATTAACCAGAGTTTTTCAACTTCATAAAAAGATGACTGAGACTATAAAATGAAAGAATGAATAGGAAACACACATTCATCATTTTCCCTTCAATAGTAAGTGCATCCAATAATATCATCAAGCTGAAAATTTTAATACAATGAAAAGATTTTTTTCATGCAATTCATAATGAAACTATGAATTTTCTTGCCACAGGGTGTTGATAAGATGAAAAATACAAGGGGTTTCAGAAAAAAATTAGGCATTCATGGCAACAGGTCCGGTGGTGCTGATTGAAGATGATGGTCTGCAAGCAGTCACCAGCTCAGGAAGCTCTTAAACCATTGTTAGCTGCAGTATAAAAAGAGTAGGCTCCTTTTGTGTACTTGTGCTGTTTTGTATGTTTCTCTTGAGTATCCATTATTAGCCTTAGAGATACAAGATCCTATACTCAACAGCGCTCTGGTTTGAGCCAGTACAACAGTTCTTGAAGTCTTACATTGAAAATATACAGCATGGAGTAAAACATAAATATCTTTCTGAATTGCTTTGATAAATTTCACTCTTTTTGTTAAACAGAAAAAGACCAAAACCCCCAAATGCAGCTGATACTTATATAGCTGAAAAAAGCATTGTAAATTGTTGCTTCCACAGAATATAACCATATTATCATGAGCTATGATATTTAATCTAAATCATAAATGTTGTTTTCTAACTTTCTTAACATTTTGCATGTGGTGAGACATTGGTCTGCTAGTTGATAATTAACTCTTCTGAAAACTGAGACTAGAGAATTTGTTTTGCAAATTTAATTCCTAGGAAGGCTCTTAGATGCTGAAATATATGCAGAGGTTTTCATTAAAATCCATCTCATTTGTTTTTACAAGTATTATTCTTACTGCTTACATTGGTGTCGTGTATTTTAGGACTTGTTTAGGACTGGGAATGTGTTTGGCACTTTATGAACCAGAAATGTTGGTTCTCTGGAAGGAAATTAAAGCTGACATCATTGGGGTAGTAGGAGGAAAGGTCTAAGTAAGAAACATTTGAATATACTTCACCTAAATCTTAGAGCACTGTGTTGAAATATTTCTTCTTCTTTTGCACAAGTTTATATTGCATCAAATCATCCAACTAAGACAGTGAAGTGATAGGTATAATTTAGTGAATACTAAACATCCAAACATCAGCTCAAAGTACAACACATACTTCTTGCTAAGTATTTAGGAAAGCCCAGTGTGTAAAGTAAGCACAGGAGTTCAAGACATCCCAGCAGACACCTTGTTATTTTTTAGGAATACTGCATGTTCATCTAGTACATTATTAGTTGCTAGTAGGGCCAGGAAATCTCTTTTTTTCTGGATGCTCCCTATCAAACAGGTCAATAAGGTGTGATGATAACTATGACAAAAAATAATAGTGACAGGTAATTCTATCTATGGTATAACGTAGATATCAAGATATCATAGAGAATAATAATAATAATGATAATAATAATAATATAGAAACAATTATCTTCATTATCTACATTTTGTGAGAAAACTGTAGAGAAAAGCTCTACACATGTACGCTGACAGTATAGCTACTCTTGTGAGTATACGCTCATATTTTCCACAAACCATCAGGACTTCCAGTGTTTGTGAAGCAAGTGCTTCACATCGTACATGGATAATATTTTAACCATGTCATCAGCTGCCTTTCAGAATGAAGAGGATTGAAGAATTAAAAAATCAAAACAGGTGCTGTGCTGGTTTTGGCTGGGATAGAATTAATTTTCTTCACAGTAGCTAGTATGGGGCTGTGTTTTGGATTTGTGACCAAAACTGTATTGACAGCACAGGGATGTTTTCATTATTGCTGAGCAGTGCTTACCCAGAGCCAAGGGCTTTTCTGCTCCTCACCCCACCCCACCAGCAGGAGGCTGGGGGGGCACAAGGAGTTGGGAGGGGACACAGCCAGGACAGCTGACCCCAACTGACCCGAGGGATATTCCAGACCATAGGACGTCATGCTCTCCATATAAAGCTGGAGGAAGAAGGAAGGGGGGACATTGGGAGCGATGGCGTTTGTCTTCCCAAGTCACCGTTAGGTGTGATGGAGCCCTGCTGTCCTGGAGATGGCTGAACACCTGCCTGCCCATGGGCAGTGGGGAATGAATTCTTGTTTGGCTTTGCTTGCATGCATGGCTTTTGCTTTACCCATTAAACTGTCTTTATCTCAGCTCACGAGTTTTCCTACTTTTACCCTTCTGATTCTCTCCCCCACCCCACCACGGGGGGAGTGAGTGAGCAGCTGCGTGGGCCTTAGTTGCTGGCTGGGGTTAAACCACGGCAGGGGCTTACTATGGAAAAGAGGCCTTCCCAGTAACCTAGGGACTTGCTGCTTTTGCCCAAGTAACGCAAACCATTGTGTCTCCGTTAGCAGCCAGAGCAGCTTAGAGTAGTTCTGAGTCTATACAAGCTTCAGTTATCGGTCCAGCCTCGTAGAAATGACAATGTATATTTTTTTTTAAAGAAAGGTGATTATCCACTGCAATGATTCGCTTTGATACGTGACTTCGGGAGAGCAGACTTTTGCCTGTTTGTGGATCTGCCTGGACGAATCCTGCGAGAGACAGTGCTGGAGAGACATGGGCTCCAGGAGAGCTGGTTATTTTCAAGGATCGCTTCCTGCGAGCTCAAGAACGGTGCACATCCACACAGGACACCCAGCGAAAGTGGATCAACAAGGAGTTCCTGACTGAACCCAAACTGACCTTCTGGTCAGCACCCACAGGGCAGATCCAAGCACAGGGCTTTGAGTCCGCTTACCTTCAGAGCAGGTGAGTAACCTGGTTGCTGTTCAGCAAGTTGAGCGGTGTGAAATGCCCAGGCTGTGCCCTGCAGGCTGTGCAAAGCACCCATTTCCAGCCCTGAGGGGACGCCCTTGGCAGAGCAGCGCCTGAGAGTGCTCAGCACCCAGCATGGTCACGGTCAGGACTGACCGCGTCTCCCAAAGTCAAGTGGGGACTTCAGTCATTCCTGGGGGCTTTTGATCAGGACCGCATAGAATCGTATTAACAACAGATGCATACATTTTAAGTAAGCGTTAACCAATCCATGCCCATGCCGTATTCTATCGGGTATATGTACATCATGCTTGCTATAGTTTAGTCTCATACTTAATACTGTTTTCCATGCATTTTTAATCACTTAAAAGTAAAAATACTTGAAGCACATTAATAGCTCTACAACACAAATTATTAACTTGACTCTTACTCTCTTATGCATTGTAATGTATGTCACAGCTGAATATGATATGAACTAGAAAAAATGAAAGGATATAAAATTACAGTCTCTAGCTAAGCTATGTATTTTTCTGCCATCCACTTTTTGTACCACAACGATACAGAACTGCTTCAGCTTCTTATCTGAGATCCAGGTAGTGCAAAGGAAGCAGAAGATATTAGATCCAGGTGGCACTAATAAGGGGCATGGACAATTTAATTTTCTTTGTTCTTCTCTGGCACAAGATCCACTTTCATAAAAACACCTTTATCAGCAAACACATGCTGATTTACAACATCTCATATCTTCTCTAGTTTTAAGTCTGTAAACTGTCTTATATGAAAAATTATGTCTTCCAGTCTAAGACCTTCAAACTCACTCTGGGTCTTTAATAATTAAGATGTAGGCACAATAAAAGGAACTGTTTGCTGAGCTGTTCAGGATTTATAAAAGCAAGCCCATGTCTTTGAGTATTCATATTTGTATGGTGACTGTTTGAATATGTATGAGAGGAAAAGAGGAGGAACAGCCTGATGCAATGATTTTTTTTTTTTTATTTTTTAACAAAAACTACCTAGTTATTACATTCACTTTTGTACTTCTAGTATAATTTGCTGAAGTGGAAAATATATAAAATTAAAGCACTGGTTGAAAAACAGGTTAATCAAAGCAAATTTCTTTTCCTCAGCATGTTGTGGATCTTAAACAATGAAGAGGACACGTGCAGTGCAATCCAAACAAATAATTCTTCAGGGCACTTAGTCATGTCAGAAGTTGTGGTAAAAGGTAGGGCAAAAAAGCATTTACAAAAACGTGTGCTTTAAACATGAGAATGAATGTACCGCACCTCTTTCTCTATCCTGGTTCCCAAGGATTCTTAAGGAATTGGATTCAACCACTGTACTACAATCTGCACTGCTGAAGAAGCTTCCTTCAATATGACATTTAGAAGGCAAACATTGTATTATGTGATTTGTAACTTCAGATGGGGTTTGCTAAACTATATTTTTCTCTAAATATTAGTAAATCCAGGCTCTAAATAGGCTTAAAGCTTTTGATACTTAAAGGTGAACTGGAATTTACTTTAGATGATTGGTTTTGATGCATGGATGACTTACACATGCGGTATTACTTTTTGCTTTTAAAATAAATTAGAACCATTTTAGAGATAACTTTAAAGGTCACCTGCTAATTATCTATGCTGAACATCTTCAAATGATGTGACAAATTTCAGAGTGCAGCACTAGCTCCAAGGGTGGTTGCTGGAATCACTGAATTTTATAATCAAAGGGATGGCAAATGATAGAGGCTTACCTGGAAAAAAATGAGCAAAATTGACTACTCGGGTCAATTATTATCTTCTTTGCTACAAAGTTGACTGCTTTGTTTATGCAGCATATTATTTTTTAACCTTTTTCTATTTTTTACTTTTTTTTTTTTTAACTGTACATATGAGTAGCATGAACAATAATGCCACTCAAGTCTGAGTCAATTTAATGCTGGTAGGAAGAGTCATTCAGCAATGACAGTGTACCCCAGATTGGACATGTCCATACAGCTGAAACAATTTTCCTTCCTCTGAAACTCTGAATTCAAAGTTCTCAGTTCCTCTTGTTTTTGTGATGTTTTTCTGAGATTGCTTAGAAAACAAAAAAAAAGAACTTTTTTTTTTAACTTATATTTTGAACTACCTGACAAGATTTGAATTAAGCCATTTGCAGAAACAGATGTAGAAATCTAGAAATCCTAGAATGACATGCATTCAGCTTGCAACCAAAATACAGGAGTAGTGTAGGCACATTTTGGCCATCTGTGAAGTGCTGGTGTACAGCATGTATCGGGACAATTTTAGGCATTACATGGTCTAAAAAAATATTGAGAATACTATTTTGCATACAGTTTTGAAAATACTAAAGATTTTCCAGAGCCCAATTTAAGATTTGATAGCTGACCACCAAAAAGAAGGCATGCAAAATTACCAGCCATTTCTAAAAATATAGGAATTAGCCACCTTAACATATCCAGTTAAACATGCACTTCATTACAAGACCTTTTTTGCACTTTGTTTCTCTCAGTATCATTTCAAAATTCCTCATCAAATGGCTGTATCCCCTTTATATCACATCACTTTACCTTCTCCCTCCCATGTCATGAGTGAAGTAAAATAACATCTATTTCCTAATAAAACAAGCTTTCTTTTGAGTCATCTGAATAAATATGCAGAAACTTACTGTGTTTTGAGGCCGATTCATAACAAAGAGATCTGTATGAATAACTGGGGGGGGGGAGGTAGGTCTAAATTGCACTACTGAGACCCAAGCCTATTTTGGAGACAGTTCAGGGCTTCAGTTTTAGTAGTGAGGAACTGAGCCAGGAAGCAGAGCATGGCCACCAGTGTCTCACTGGACCGGGGCTGCGTGTCCCTGCAGAGTAGCTGACCACTCTGTGGACTAGAGTGTGAAGCTACAGACCTGCACTGTGAGCAGACTTACAGGACCAAATGCTGGATTCAGCAGGGTAGGTGTGTCACATCCCTGTCTCGTTCTAACGCTGTGCAAAAACAGGAGGCTAAAACTTACTTACATGCTTACCGATCATATGTATAGAGAAGATAAACAGAAGTAGCCAATTTTGCTATGCAAGTAATCTTCAAAACTGGTGCGTTTTAAAAGCTATGTTATCTTGTAAATGAGCTTCAGGAATTAGCTTCATGATCTATTCCCTATAGGACTTACAGGAGTAGAAACTGGAAGTGCAGTGTGATGCTGTAAAGCATCTCAAATGGCCTAAGATGTCTATGGCTATGCTCTATGTCTCCTAGTCTGGAAGTTGAACACCATCCCTAAAGTTAGACAGTTCTCATGTCATGAAATTTATTTTGTTCTATAATTAAAATCTACAGGCCCGATATAATTTTCCTGGAATCATTCATGGAAATGTCATTAGTTTACCTGAATGTTAGCAAAAGGGAGGGATAAAAATTTGTCCAAAGTGATTTCAACTTAAAAATTAGAGGTATGTTTGGAAGGGTCACTTCTTTCTTTCCATAATGACTATATATTTGTGTAATTAATCTCCTTCTGTTAAGAAAATTCATATTTCAAATTCTAGTTTTGCATAAGTTGATGCAGCAGTTCCATTCATGTTGTCTGATAGACTACAAGAGAAAGAACCTAGAAATTCAGATTATCAGCCACACTTCTTAGCTTTTTAACGCAAGTCTCACTGTAGTGTAGTTTTCTTTGATGCTCTTTAGTCACTGAGGATTTCAATATCCTAAATTTATCTATGTCTACGGATGACATTTTCATATAAAGTAGAAATGTGCCACTTTGTTGGAGAAAAACATTAGGATCTATTACTACCATGTGTACGTGTCATCTTTCTAAACATGTGCTGTTAGCCGAGCAGTACTTATACTGTATTTGCACAGGGCAATGTAAGAAGCTCCATAAACCCCTTGGATTATGTGTGTGCGGTATCAAAACCATCAGCCTAAATCTATCTGCTTATTCTGATTGAAGAACCTAATTCTGAAATCTAGTGGTATAATGATTAATAACTTCTCAGAGGCTAACAGGCACTAAACTCCTTATACACACTCCTTTGCTCCCCAATTCTCAGAAACAACAGTAGAAGTAAAATCTGAAAGAACAGGTGCTTTATTGGCAATATTGTAGGTTTAGATTCCTGACATAATAATTTAAAAAAACCTTTCTCTATATATTCCAAAGAGGTTTTTGTTTAATATATATGGGAGCAGAGATTACACTAAAATACCAGAGGTCACCAAGACATCAGACTTGGCCAAATTAAACATCATCATTTCTTGAAATAGGAAAATCAGTCAGAATAACTGAGCCCCCTTGAATTTCAAAAATGGCATTACTACTCCTGTCTGACTAGGGTGCATTTCACCGCTGTCTATTTTTTTTTGGTTTCGCAGTATCAGTAGTGTGATTATGAATTAAAGTTCCATCCTAAATTTGTTTCTGTTGTTCCTGTCCTGTCAGCTTTTTCTAGCCTAGTTCTCTATTAAAAGCATGCATAGATGCATGAAGGCAGCTTTAAGTACCCTCCTCTTTTTTTTCTGCTAAATTGGTCTAAAGGAGTTTCAATGCAACAACGAGCTGCCTCCTTAAAATGCATGGTATACCTGAAGAACATTGTCTACTCCATTACACAGTTCCTTCAACAGAGTTAGAGACAGAGCCTCCTGCCCCACTAATTTCCATCAATATAATCAATTGTGCTTGTGCAGACATAGCACAGGTGTGAGTATTTAGCTGTTTGGGTGTAACTTAGGAAGCTGGTGTCACTTCCTTTAGTGCATGCGGATGTGGGGAAAGTCAATGTTTTCCCATATGACCTCAGAATCATCATTATGGCTTGTGCTTGTAATTTAAACCTACATTTATGCTTCATATCCATACACACACATGAAGCACTGAGTGCCAGACAGCGTTCAAGATGGTGGAGGGCTCAGTACATTCCCTCCAGCTAAGGCCACAGGGTAGTTTTCTGGCTGTCAGTCAGTAAAGGACTAATCTCCAAAGAGCCATATGTCCAAGATGCAATCTTCCTAGCGAAGCTCTGAGTCAGCAATCAGCCCCTTACCTATCAAGCTGAAGATTTCTTTCCAAGAAGTTCTTTGAGGAAAAGAGGCAATGAGTGCTTTCCCATTGGGTGAGAGATAGTTCTCTTTAATGATCATTGGTATAAGTCCCAGCAATAGCTCAAAGATAATGACTATCATTTCCCTTTCCCTCCCTTGCCAACCCAGAAAGAAATTTAATTTTATTTATGTATCGTGGTTTAACCCCAGACAGCAACTAAGCACCACGCAGCTGCTCACTCACTTCCCCCCCACCCAGTGGGATGGGAAGAAAATCAGGAAAAGAAGTAAAACTCGTGAGTTGAGATAAGAATGGTTTAATAGAATAGAAAAGAAGAAACTAATAATGATAATACAAATAAAATGACAACAGTAATAATAAAAGGACTGGAATATACAAATGATGCACAATGCAATTGCTCACCACCCGCCAATCGACACCCAGTTAGTCCCCGAGTGGTGATTCCCCTGCCTCCACTCCCCCCAGTTTATATACTGGGCATGACGTCCCATGGTATGGAATACCCCTTTGGCCAGTTCGGGTCAGCTGCCCTGGCTGTGTCCTGTGCCAACTCCTTGTGCCCCTCCAGCCTTCTCGCTGGCTTGGCATGAGAAGCTGAAAAATCCTTGACTTCAGACTAAACATTACTTAGCAACAACTGAAAACATCAGTGTTATCAACATTCTTCCCATACCAAAACACAGCACTGTACCAGCTACTAGGAAGACAGTTAACTCTATCCCAGCTGAAACCAGGACATTATGCTAAGAATCAAATAAAAAGAAAAAGACCTCCAAATCTCCTTTACCTACAGTCCCTTATTCCCTATATTTCTGACACAATTCTGCAGATCAGCATGTCAACAGCATGTCGTATTTAGAAAGCCCAAACATAACTTGCAGAACTCTTGTCTGGGGCAGATTGCTGAGTACAGACACTGGTGAAATGCAGGCTGCAAGAGCTTGTACTAGTGGGAGTTGTAACAGTGTACCTTATCTGCTAGTCATGAATAATACCTGTACCCACCTACTTTTAAAGAAATGATAAAGCTCAAAATTCTAATAAAACCTGCTAAGTGCTTTATGAGGCACAGTGATATTTTTAGTGTCATGTGATGGAGCGTGTCCTGAAATAACCTAGTGCAACATCAAATGAGTTAGTGTAGTTGTAGACCACAGGGAGACATGACTTCACAAATCTTGAAAATCATGGAAGTTATTCAATCAATTCTAGGCTGTTTACTGAATAAACTGGGGGGCAAATCAGGGTGACCAGTAGGTATCTCATAACCTAAAGCCTAGATGCTTTTTGAAGGTGAGAATACAGGCTGTGTCTATTGAAAACATCATTTGGGGAGGGGGAGAAGAGCTTTGATATAATCTATTTCTCTTTTTTTCATGAATGTTAGCAGTGCTACTACACATGTAGAAACAGAAGGAGGTGAAACAAGGCTCACTTTCCTTCTTACCCAGTTTTTTGCTCCTTAGTCAAATAGGAGGCATTACTTAAAATTATCACGAGGGGACACCTCCCAGACAGTGGCCAAACATCTTGTCTTCATATTGCTCCAAGTCCTTGCCAGCTGGTTTGGAATTTAAACTCTGATCTCCTGCTTGATGGCACAATGGACTGCCACAAGAGTGGCTGGCTGGTTCCAATTAAAATCTTTCAAATCTTTTGCACTTTTTACAGACTGAAAATCTTCTTGAATCATCTGCAACCGCTTCACCCCCACCCCCAACAACCTCCAGGCATTTTGCTTGCCAGGCAGCCCAACACCAAATGTGCTGGTTTTGTTTGACCTATATTACAATGAAAAGCTACTTGGTTCTTTAATTCACTGCCAAATAAAGCTGTTGTTATCTCTGGATGGATAAAGGGAACTAGGCCAAATGGTGATAAAGTCTCAGGGATGAAATGAGATTAAACCAGTTCTACCTCACCTTGCTATTTGCTAATTATATATGCACTGGTCAGCAGAGCTTACTGTCTGTCTAATCAGATGTCTAAAGGTCAATTAAAAGGGGCTAATGTCTGCAAATTAATGTCCAGTGAAAAGTATTACTTGGTATAGGGGTTATGCCTGTCCTTTTCTCTCTTTTTGTCTTTTCAAGACATTTTCAGGGCATGATGCATAATGTATAAAATTACAGTGTGCTTTTAAAACACAAGAGGTTTCCGCCCTCTCGCTCTTTTTTTTCTTTAAAATTCAAAATTACTTGGCAAACGCAATTCTAATGCAGATCTACAACCAGGTCAAAGAACTACCTCTAATTTCTTTTTTAATTAACACTTGGCAATAATGTTAAGGAAAGCATTACTCAGAGAGCTGGAGTCACGTTAGCACCAGAAACCTCTCCAGGGCATCAAACAATGCTGAGAAGCTTCCACAGAAGCCTTTTTGGAACAGTTGCTCACTTTACATCTTTGCTGTCACTGCATAAACACAGATCCCTCTATAAAATGTTTGACTTATAAATAAATTCAGTAGGCAAGTTTGTTTGGCTTGTTGAGGGGGAGGGAAGGGGTGAGCTGAAGTTTAGCACCTCCCGGTCTGCCCTGTTTGAAAATACGGCCAACAGAGAAAGCTGCAGAGGAGGGCAGAGGTGTCATCAGGAGACATGCTGCTTTTTTTGGACTGCCGCAGCGTATCCCAGCAAACTATGTCTCCTGTCTCCTTTACCCTCTTGGCCCCAGCTGCTCCTTCACAGACATCAGGGCACCAGAGCAAAACAAGTGCAAGTGGCAAGAGGATCGGGTCCTCTCGCTGTCATGTCCAAGCAACTCCTCTGGAGGCAGCATCTGCTGCTCAGCAGGTGAGAGGAGGTTTGCAGCCTCACAGATCCCCTGCTCTGAAACACCCACCTTGCCAGCTTCCCCTCCCATTTCAAAGGGAGGAGTTAAGCAAAAATGGTGGGGAGAGGCCACGAGTAAAAAGGAAAGAGAGCTGGGAGGGCAGGGAATAAGGCAGGAATGTAGGTGGGCAAGAGAGAAAGGCAGTATAGACAGGAGAGAAGGGCTGTCAGAAGAATACCTTTACCCGCAATGTCCTCTAGCTGAAACAGGTTTGAGAGAGGTGCAGAGGAAAATGGAATGAAAGCATTAAAATGGGCAAGTTTATGTACAACTGGTCTTTTGAATTTCAAGTGGTTCACAGGTCAGGAGCAAGGAGTGGGGTACTTAGGCTGAAAATAAGAGCATACACAATCTGAAAGATAGAAACCTGAACAAATGCCAGAGTTTCAGGCAGTGTAATTTCTTTGAGACAGGACACATATGGAATAAGTTGTCATCAAAGCAATGAGCATTAGCAGATGTCTAGACATCTTTATGAAAAGAGAGGCACTGTCGGGTATAGCATGACACAGCAGGGAGGTAAGATTGCATTTAAAATTGGACTGTCTTTTTTCCAGAAGAATAGCTCCCTGCATCTTTGCAGGAGTAGACTGACATTCTTCGGGAAATGTAACTGCTGTAACATTTATAATTATTATTATATATATAATTATTTCAAATTACTCAGAGATCATTAGGTCAGAACTGCTAATGCAGAACTTTGAGTTCTTCTAGCAGACTCTGTTGCTTGTATTCATATTAGAAGAAACCATCAGAGCATCTTGTTTCAACCCAACTGTATTATCTGTCTTCAGTGTCACTCATTTACTTCTGGATACTGCATATTTTGTAGACAGGCATCCAATACCATTAAGTACTGACATACTGGGATGTGGACTATGCATCCTTGGTACTCTGCTGCAGTAACTGATCACCATCACTGTTTATGCACGTGCTTTAATTACAAATCAAGTTTGCCTGGCTTCAGCTTCCAGCCTTCCACTACTAGATGAAGGAGCTGATCTTGCTTTTACGCAGTATGTTCATCTCCTGAGGATAACTTTATGCTGTAATCAAGCCACCAGCTGCAGCCAGTTGGCTGAGTGAGAGAAACCATATCCAGCTCTTCAAAGTCACTGCACCTCCCATTGTGGGGAAAGACCCAAAATACAAACTCCACTGTAACTGCAACATGGGTACCCATGCCCAAACTGGCTAGCTCAGTACTGGTAATGGTGTGGCTCCATGGCAATAAGGCTTCATTTATTAAAGCAAGCTTGGGGCAGTGGCACAAACTGTCAGCTGATGAAGCGATTAGAGCAGAAAGTTACCCTTAGAGAGACACTACATTATGACACCACAGACCTCTGAAACTACAGTAATGCTGAGAGAGACCTGACAAAACAGGTTTCTTCAGCTTTACATTTTTTCTATTTATTCTCACGTTTATTTTTGCTGTATACAAGTGTGTTAAAATATTAGTCCACTTTGATCTTCACCTTTTATGCTTTACTCTCCACACAATTTATATGTGCATACACACAGACCAAAACACAAATAATATTCCCTTTTTTGCACTTTTCCGTTACGTGTCAGGTAAATTAAGGCTTACCAGAAACACACAGAATTATCTGAGTAGTCAACAAAATTCTGCAAAACAGTTTAGTACAAGTGATTAGTCCTATGTGTAATAAAAATGTTTGGTGAGACTTCATCAAAGACTTCATCTATTTTAGTTATAATGCTCGACCAGAAACAGCAGAGTTACCTGTTCACTCAGCTATGAGGGTTGCATAAATCAGACAGTGTCACTGTATTATGTTAAAGACTGTTCAAAATGTGAAAATTATTAATGAAAGACAGTGAAACAGTCTTACTACTATTGATAATTTTCTTAACACACAGTAGGTCTAAATTTTTTCTCAAAATTTAAATATTAAATCTAAAGAGACTCTTGTTTAAGAACAATTCTCCAGCTGGAATCGAGGATTGGCATGTACCAATCTGGGGTAGAACATAGGCTATAGCTTTTCACTTGTTCACTCTTTATTGGATACATCACGTAGTAGTTAACAAATATGTCTTACAGAACAAAAATAAGCCTCCATTCAAAATCAGGATATGGATTAACATCTACTGGAAATTCATTATAATGGTGAGTTTCTTTTACAGAAAAATTACCCAAACCATTAAAAGCTTCAAAAGGTAAAGGTGTCAACAGAAAGTAGTCTCTATTTATATCAAATGGATTTTTAAAAATAATTTTTTTTTAGTTATAAAATATTTTTTTATACCTGTCAGGCAAAAATGTCAGGAGGCCTGCATGGATGAACAAGCTGCTTCTGGCAAAACTCAAAATGAACAGGACATATACAGAAGGTAACTTGGGAGGAATATAGAGACACTGTCTGAGCATACAGAATTGTGGTTAGGAAAGCCAAAGCCCACCTGGCACTGAATCTGGCAAGGGATGTCAAAGGCAACACTAA
The DNA here is from genome assembly GCF_000737465.1 of Haliaeetus leucocephalus. NCBI lineage: Eukaryota > Metazoa > Chordata > Aves > Accipitriformes > Accipitridae > Haliaeetus > Haliaeetus leucocephalus. Next base: position 277,167 of record NW_010973199.1, read on the forward strand.
GAGTTTCTTAAAGACTAGGAAAAATGTGGGCTCACTGCTGAATGGGGCAGGGGACCTGGAGACATGGAGACATCTGAGATACTGAATGCCTTCTTCACCTCAGTCTTTACTAGCAGGATCAGCCTTTGGGAATCCCACGCCCCAGAGACCAGAGGGGTAGTCTGGAGTAACAAAGACTTGGTGGAAGACCATCAGGTTAAGAATATTTAAGCAAACTGGCCATACTTAAGTCCATAAGCCCGATGGGATTTTACCCATGAGTGCTGAGGAAGCTGGATGATGTCATTGTGAGGCCACTCTCAATAATCTTTGAATGATCATGGTGATTGGGGGAGGTGCCTGAGGATTGGGGGAAAGCAAATGTCACTCCTATCTTCAAAAAAGGCAAGAAGGAGGATCCATGGAGCTACAGGCCAGTCAACCTCACTTCGATCCCTGGGAAGATGATGGAGCAACTAATGCTGGAAACCATTACCAGGCACATGAGGAACAAGAAAGTGATTTGGAGTAGTCAGCATGGGTTCACAAAGGAAAAGTCATTCTTGACCAATTTGATAGCCTTCTATGATGAACCATCTGGCTTGGTAGATGAAGGGAGAGCAGCAGACATTGCCTACGTAGGCTATCAGAAAGGCTTCTGACACTGTTTCCGTAACATCCTTATAGAGAGGACGAGAGAATTGGGGATTGGATTAGCAGTCAGTGAAGTGTATTGAAAAGTGGCTGAATAACTGGGCCCAGACGGTGGTGATCAGTGGCACAAAGTCTACTTGGAGGCCAGTAACTAGTGTAGCCCAGAGGTCAATACTGGTACCAACACTGTTCAACAACATCATTAATAATATGGACCATGGGGCAGAGTGTACCCTCAGCAAATTTGCTGGGACGAATGGCTGATACAACCAGAAGGTTGTGCTGCCATCCAGAGGGACCTCAACAGGCTGGAGAAATAATCCCATGCACAAATACATGCTGGGGACGACAGTATGGGAAGCAGCTTTACAGAAAAGGACCTGGGTGTCCTCGTGCACACCAAGTTGAACATGAGCCAGCAACATATCCTTGCCACAGAGAAGGCTAACAGTATCTTCAGCTACGTTAGGAGGAGTACTGCCAGCAAGTTGAAGGGGTGATTTTTCCCCTTTACTCAGCACTGGTGAGGCCACAACTGGAGTATGGTGTTCTGTTCTGGGCTACCCAGTACAAGAGAGGCATAGACATACTGGAGAGAGTCCAGTGAAGGGCCACGAAGATGACGAAGAGACTGGAGCATCTCTCATATGAGGAAAAGCTGAGAGAGCTGGGACTGTTCAGCTGACAGAAGAGAAGGCTCAGGGGGGATCTTATCAATGTATATAAATACCTGAGGGAAGGTAAAGAAGATGGAACCAGGCTCTTTTCTGCTATAGCCATCTTTTGTACAATTGACCCTATCTGAGGGGGAGAAATATTACGAGACAGAGCAAATGCAATATGTGAAAGAGGCTTTAATGTTAGGCAAGTGTTCAGTATTGCCTAAGGAAGAAGCAAAGCAGCAAAATATCCTTATTCTAAACTTAATTCTAAACAACCCATGTAAAAAATGTGGATTAAAGAAGTGGTTTGAAGGTCTGTTAATGAATATTAGTGGTAAATGGCATTGTATTGAATGGGAAGAAGCAAATAATAGTATGGAAAGGAATCAATGTTAAGTCCTGTAGTAGTTAACATCTTTGTTAATGATCTGGAAAGGGGATTAATGGCATGCTAATGAAACTCACAAATGAGTATCTGTTGAGCTGTTTCAGAGAGATATATATAAAATAATGGGATGGGATAACATGGAAATGTAAGCTAGAAGGATGAAAAGCAGTTAAGGAAATGATGCTTTATCACAGAGAGAAAATAAGTGAGGTTGTACATATACACACTTATATATTGTTTATATACACAAAATGAGAGAGGAATGTGAAGGAGTAATACTGAAAACCAGTAAGGGAAAGTAAATCACCTCAGGTTTCAGAGAGAGCAGCACAGAAAACCATGGAGTTTTAGGCTTCCCAACTGTCTCTTGAAGAGTCTTAGTTGCCGCTCATGCCATAGTACATAAGCACCTCAAAATCTCCAGAACATTCAACCATATGATAGCTCTGCAAGGAAAATATTTTTAAGACAATTATTTGAAGATACTGGTATTTTTATCTTATAGATAGGAAATCAGATACAGGAAGATTAGTAACTAGAATCAATGGAGGACTTTCCTAGTAGTAACTATGTTAAAAGTGATACTCACTCGACCTGAAGTGTTCATAATGAATTAATGCAAGGCATCAGCATCAGCTCTGCTTCCTACCCTGTCTCTCCTCTAGGCTGCACTAACTTAATGGTGGGAACATTTTCACTGGCAAGGAAACCAAGCTTCGATTACCTCTGCGTAGACAGAACTTCCTAGCTGAGTGCTTTAGCTAGTACTAAAAACTAGTCTTTGCCACAACTGCAGGAGGGATTTCAAACTTACTGGCCAAAAAAAAAGACAAGAAGAGAAAGAGAACAAAGAAAGATTGTGGGTTTGAATATAGGGAATACCATATGTAAAAAGTGTTTGATTCCAGAAACAAACATTCTCCATTATTTTGAGTATTGAAATAAAATATAATTCTAAATAAACTTAACAGCCAGCTACATTTACAACTGCTTAACCTCTTTAATCAAGAATCCCTAAGAAAGGATTTATCTCCCAAAACTGTAAATGCAGCAGTACTGACCTAAAAATGTGTTATTCTCATGATCAGTTTTACAAGTTCCTGAGATCTTGATGACATCCCTCTTCACTTACCAGATCTCTGCCTTTAACTACACTGTTAATATGGCTAGAAGGCTCATAGGTTTCAAATTCTTTTGATATGTGATGCAAAACATCGTTTCAGTGTAGACTCACTTTGCTGTTTCCAACTTGTTCAGAAAAGTCACATACCTGTTTTGTATAAGCAGGTTTTAGACCAGATCAGAATGTCAGCTGTCTGTGACACTGTAACATTAGTGTAATATTGTCCTTCTTGAGCTGGCATAAAAGCATGAACTCCGTAGAGTGTGCTCTTTTTCATTTTCACAGAATTATAGTCTGGTCACTGGGGCCAAACGCAGATCAGATTCTTACTGCTTTGTGATCTACTAATGTTTGTCCACTACTGATTGTGGAAGCATGCCTTTATATACCCTTGAAGTTTTTTTTGGTATGCATACATTAATGTCATCAGTGGCTGTCTCTGGATGCAGATTCTTGGAGATTAACAATCCTTTCCTCCTTCTCTTTTCTTCCTTTAAGAAGGAAGTTCACACCTGTGATGGACTTTCCTGGAGAATAGAAATTATGTGATCTTAAAGAATCTTTCTCTTTTGTTCCTATTAAGCTTGTTGCTTCACATTCTTGGGTATTTCCTTATTTCTTTCTATTAGTTATACATACATTATATAAAACACATGATTTCTCCTGACAGTCTTTAGAGATATCCATAGATGAAATCAACTGTCATCTGAGATCCAAAATGTTATAACCTTTGGTACTGATGTGCTTACTTACTCCAGCACTTACGTTTTGAATAAAAGTACTCAGTCTGCTGCAATTATTGACAGAAATTTGGGGGAAAAAAAGCAGAACTGACCTAAGAGCTGATAGATGTCTCCAGTACAAGACCATTCCTGTGCAAGAGGAAAGGTCCCTCCAATCTCAGCTATTCTGTGGAGATCAGTGTTAACCCTCTCATCATCATAGCTGATGTTACAAAGTTCAAAGTCATAACACACTTGTCCATCTTTGATAATGGGAGACCATTATCCAGATCAGATTCAGTGTCAAAGAGAGTTCAGAACTTTGTTACAGTGTGAAAAATGGATTCAGAATTTAGCTGAGATGCTCATGTACCACTTTGTCATAATTTCTGCTCTCCTGTATGAGTCTAGGTCTTGGACTCTGAACTGTTCTCATGTCTCATAGTTTTATAAACTCCACCAGTACTCTTCCACCTATGACTGAACTGAATAGCGTTTATTTATGGGGCTGGAGGAGTTCTTGGGCTCACATTAAATATTTGCCAGACTGTTGGCTAGGAACTCTTTAAGCCAAGCAATTGCATCCGCTATTCAAGGTTACTCAGGGTTATTCAATTCTCCCAACTTTAGGCATATAATTTACTTGTCTCTCAAAGTTAAATTCCTGCTCTGAATAATCCCCTGGAGGAGCCTGTCTTTTTTCAATAATTATATAGGAAGCTTAAGGTGACTGGCCTCATATCTTAGTCATACTTAAATGCCTAAAGTTGAATGCTGTTAAGGTCCCTTTCTTGTGTTTCTCTTTTCCTAAGTAAGTGGTCTAACTACTTGGCTGTCATTATGAAAGGACATTTCTTTAAAAGAATTTTTGTGGATTCCTACAAAAAGAAGCATTCAGGACTGTGGATTCTACGTAGAATGAGGCAGTATTTCCTGAACTGAATGTCAGTCCTAGAGAGGAACATGATTTCAGATATGCATTATGCTTCATGTTTCCTCTTGAATGACAGCCTATCCCCCCTCCCACATCCAACAGGGAATTGATCATGGTAAACTGCATGCCCAGAGAATAGGGGACCAAGGCCCAAGAGTGGTATTCATTAAGTACCTGAATCTTGTAGCAGCAACCTTTTAGACGGGTCATGTTTGTATTCATAGAACTGTGTTGTAAAGATCCCAGGGCTGCTGCCAGAAACAGACCAATTCCTTTGCATTTAATTGGAGATCAGATTCCCATCTTAATTTCTGAAACCACATGAACACTGAGCCGTTAGATTCACACAGATGTAGTGAGACAGCCATAGCTTTAAAATACGTGAATAACATGTTCAGAGTGTGGGCCTGGACCTTCTGGAGAAGAACGAACCAAGAAAATAGCCACTTTAGCACAGTGCGGTGGCTGTTCTAATTCACCTGACATAGGCAAACTAGAAACATAGAAACCTAGTTAATTACCCTGAAAACAATACTTATCACAAGCCAGGACCCAAACAGAAAGCTCTGCATGCTGCTGTGGAGAGGCATCTGTAGTCCCATGGGCTGCTCGGTGGTCACTGCCCTGCCCAGCAATGCACAGTGCAGCTCTGCCTTAAGGACCTTGTTTGCACTTGTTTGCACATAAAGGATTTGCCTAAAATTACAGAGGATATCTATTTTTTTCAAAGAAATAAGCCCAAATCTTGAGGCCCAGGTTAGCTTTTGAACCACCGTGCCATCCTTTCCTGACAAACATCATTGCACCTAGATCAATGAGTTAATAATACTTTGATATGTAACTGTTTAGAACACACAACTAAAGCCAGATTCTGGCTCTCCACTGGTGAGGGATATTGACAAATTGGAAGGAAACTGAAAAAAAGTTACACAAGTGATAAAAAAGCCAGAGGGAATGGTACATGGGGAAAGACTGAAAGAGCTAAATAATATATTTAACATGTTTAAATCATAATCAAGATGGAACATGGAAAGAGTTTACTAATATTTAAAGGATGCAAACACTGTAACAAAACATAGATTATTTAACATAAAGAAGTTTTTATAGCAGTGAAAAATGGGCCTGAACTAAAGCAAAAACTACAAGCAAAATTCTGGAAAGCTATAGTATTGACTTGAGTGCATATCAGAACTCATCTGCTTTAAAATGTGTGTTCCAAGTCCTGTTACCTGTCAGAGTGTGAAACTGATACGTTCTTTCTCTCTGTTTCTTGAGAGGGAAGTTGGTGATGTTCTGTCTCTTACATTTGAATTTTGACTGGACAAATTGCTGGAGTATTTAACATACCATACTGGTGAAGACTTGGACTAGATAAGTCTTGTATTTTTTTAATGTCTATTATCTGCAGCTGAACAAGAGTTTTCCAGATACATGTGGCTACTGACTGAATAATTTGTGACTCTGGAACAGAACATAAAAAAATATCAGTTCCTGTGATGTGGCTAGCAATGCATCAATAAACTTTCCCTGTCCCATTAAAAGCTTGTTCATCATGTGGGAAGAGCTTAATCCCTGTAGGTACCTAATAATCCTGTAAATGAAACTGACCAAGAGAAATCCACATCACCTGCCAGAAGGAGTTGCAAACTAGATTCAGCTCTTTCCTATTTCCTTATTTTTGATGTTGACTTCACCAGGCAATGAGGTTGTTCTTTCTTCTTTATCTGCCTGGTAGAAAGAAAATGCACTCCCTTTCCAGATCAAGATCTTGGTCTTTTGCATTTCTTCCTCTGCCTCAATTCTCCTTTCATTAGGGCAACATATTTACTAGGGAGTCTTTCCCATGTCAACAGCATCCCAGAAAACAAAATTTGGGAAGAAAAAGCAGACAATTTAAAGTTGCTGAGTGCAAATGTCTAAAATGTGTGGACTCCCATTAGAATCATAGAATCATAGAATGTCCTGATTTGGAAGGGACCCAAGACCATTGAGTCCAACTCCTGATTCCACACAGGGCAACCTAAAAGTTAAACTATGTATTTAAGATCATTGTACAAACATGTCTTGAACACTGACAGGCTTTGGGCCATGAAGTCTTCCTGAGGAGATTGTTCCAATGATTGACCAACCTCTCAGTGAAGAACTTTTTCCTAATATCTAATCTGAATTTCCTATGATGCAGCTTTTTAAGCCATTCCCTCGCGTCCTGTCAACGGACACCAGAGAGAAGAGATCAGCACCTCCTTCTCTGCTCCCCCTCATTATGAAATTGTAGAAAGCAATGAGGTCACCTTTCAGTCTCTTCTTTTCTAAGATGAATGAACTAAGTATCCTCAGTCACTCCTCATAAGTCTTGCCCTCTAGTCCTTTTACCACCTTTGTTGCCCTCCTTTGGACACATTCTAATACTTCTGTATCTTTCTTATATTGTGGAGCACAAAACTGCACATGGTACTTGAATTGAGGCTGCACCAATGCTGAGTATCATGGGACAATCACTTCTTTCCACTGGTTAGCTATACTGTACTTAATGCACTCCAGGACACAGCTGGCACTTTTGGCTGCCAGGGCACATCGTTGACTCATATTGGGTTTACCTTCAACCAAAACCACCATATCCCTTTCTGCAGGGCTGCACTCCAGCCTCTTGCCCCCCATTCTATACATACACCCAGGATTACACTGTTCCAGGTGCAGAATCTGGCCTGTGTCCTTGTTAAATTTCATATGGTTGGTGATTACCCAGTGCTCTAATCTATCAAGATGTCTCTGTAAGACCTCTCTACCCCCGAAGGAATCAACAGTTCCTCCTAATTTAGTGTTGTTGGCAAACTTACTTAGTGTGCACTCAGGTCCTGTGTCCAGGTCATTGATAAAAACATTGAAGAGAACTAAAGGGCCTGAAAATTGACCCTTGTAGAATCCCACTAGTGACTGGCCACCAGCCAGATGTTGCCCCATCTACTACAAACTCTTTGAGCCGAACAGTTCAGCCAATTGTTCACCCATCGTAACATGTACATGTCTAGCTGTATGCTGGACATTTTGTCCAGGAGGATACTGTGAGAGACAGTGTTAAAAGCTTTGCTAAAATCCAAAAAACCCCACATCTACTGCGTTCCCTCCATCCTCTAGGTGAGTAACCTTGTCATGAAAGGATACTCAGTTAGTAAGGCATGACTTTTCATTCATGAACCTGCTTTAGCTTTGACTGATGACTGCATTGTCTTTCAAGTGTTTTTCAATAACTCCCAGAATAATCTCTATAATTTTACCAGGCACCGAAGTAAGACTGACAGGCCTATAATTACTAGGGTCTTCTTTCTTGCCCTTCTTGAAATTTCGAATAACATTTGCCAGCTTCCAGTTGACTGGGACCTCTCCAGATTCCCAATACCATTGATAAATAACTGAGAGAGGTCTTGCAATAATATCGGCCAACTCTCTCAGTACCCTGGGATGAATCCCATCAGGTCCCATTGACTGATTTTAAATGCTTATATTAGGGCTAGCCACCTAAACAGCTTTGCAGATTTTGGTCACTTTTACTAGCCATTAAAGCATTTCTTAAATAAATTTGTTGTTCTTAAAAATAATTTATGATGTTGAGTTCTAGGATATATGTTATAGACTTTCAGGAATATAAAAAAAAATTTCAGAGCTTCAGTCTTCATCAGACTGGGATAGTAAAAGCCTATACAGCACATCTTTGTTTTTACTTCAAGGTTATACATTGGAGTCAAATGTGCCAACCCAGGCATACTAAAAGATCGGGTTGATTATACAGGCAAGTTTCTTACCGTGCTTTTGTTGTTGTTGTTGAAATCTTGCTAATGACAGTGACAAAATTAAAGTTCTTCATCACCACATAAAAGAGGTAAATGACCTGGGAAAATAAGCTGTAGATTATTACTCATCATTAGTGATAATTGAAACACTGCCTTAGTTCCATTCAGGGTGTATAGTGGGAAACTAAGAATGTTTGTGACAAGTTTAACAGTAGAGTGAAGCAAAAGTATCATGATGCAACCAGTCACATAAACTGATCTTATATGTAAATGTTAAATTTCCTTTTGTGGGTATGGAATCCACTAATTGTTTTTAGGAATCCCAGATAAGTGACTTGATAATTATGGCAGTTGTTATTTGTTTTGCAATTGTTTTCAGAGGCCTTGCCCACATCAAGTTGGCATGGTCCTGGGTTCTGTATTAATCAACATAATGCATGTTTCTTTTTTGTTACAGTCCTCTTGGTATGAATTTAATTTGACTCTCATTCTACTATCTTTGGGGAGGTCCTTAAATAAATATACAGTTTGTTAACAATACATTTTAAATAAAGAATTTTATTTAGTGATCACCAGCATGCCCAAGGCTACAGAGGTGACAGTAACATAATGAAGCAGATCTTTGGCCACTGCCTTTACCACTCTGCCTTGGAAAACCTTCTATGCTAGAAGACACTCAGTTATTTGTCTTGGCAGAGCTTATACTTTGCAGCAGTTTTTTTGTGGAGAGCAAAGTTCTATGTAGAATAAGGAATAATGAATTTATCTATCTATCTATCTCTCCCCTTTGCCTCCCTCCCTTATCACCCATGAACACATCAAAGAATATGGCTAAAAGGAAGGTAAAAAACCTGCAATAACTGATAGCAGATTCTAGTACAGGCTGAAGTCACTGATGGAAAGGACATTTGCTGGATTGTACATAGTCCTATATATCTTCCTCATGTCTGTAAGATTCATGGGTGGGTTGAGGTTTGATCTGTCTGTAAAACCTTTCTAGACTGTTCTGCCAGGAAGGTCCAGGAAATCTCCCTTTTTCTCCAACAAGGAGCTTGCAGAGTTCTCTATCAGCCTCATCTTTTTAATCTACAGTTTAATCTTTGTGGAAAATTCCTGACCAGTTACTTTAAGAAAATGAGGGCCTATGTTTCCATATAAGCCTAGTAATTTAATTTCCATATTTTTAAAATAAACACTTAATTTTGAAAGTTTATTATGTGTTTCTATCAATTTTTTTGTTTATTTGTTTGTTCTTCTAATTAAGATACATTAACTTAATAAATGGAGTATACAAATGGGATTTCATTGTCAGGTTCAGGTCAAATAAATTATTTTGCAGTAACATTTTAGTTTTGTGTCTTGCCAGAAGATGCAAAAAATTTTCCATATTGGTTCCACATGAATTGTTTCTTCATCCAGTTTCCAATTTTAGCCTAACAGAAAACTATATTATTTTCCCATTATTGTAAGTCTGCCTTGCCTGAAGTATTTAATAATGTTGTTAAGTATCTGAAGAGAAATTCTACTAAAATCCACCAGTGTGCATTAATAAATATAAGCAGACAATAAAATTGTTGAATTTCCCAGTATTTTCAGTGGTGTAGATTAAAGTCCTAAAAGAAATGCAAGACACACAAAGGTATTTAAGTGTTGTGTCTCACAACTCAGCAATGCCTAACAACTGAGGATCCATAAGACTCCGGAGAGTCCTTGAATACATCCATAGACCTAAGATACTTAAGGGCTCTAGATATCCTGAAAATAAGATACAGCCTTTGGGAATTGCTTGGTAGTGCTTGGTTTGCTTAAAAATTCTCAGGGTCCTTTTAAAATGCTGTCAGAGGAAACTAAGGCCAGATTCCTGACTAAAGATTTTCTCAAATTTTTTTTCTGGTTTTATCTTAGGGCACAAGTAAAAAGGAAAAAAAAAAAAAAAGTAGGCGGAGCTGAATTATCTGCTTCATTAAGATGACTGAACATCATAGACATTTATTATTTTTTATACATTTCATACCAATAAATAAAACTTCTAAGGATTATCAAAGGACTGCATTGGTGTTGCAGTATCAGACTAAGTGTGTCTACTACATTAAATGAGACCTGAATTTAACTCAAAATTTATCAAGTTTTTTCCTGCTTCAGTTCTGATTATTTTCCTGACTGGCATCAATTTTCTGTTTTCCCTTGGTTCTGGTGTGAATGCCAGTCTGTAACATCTTTCCTCTGGTGTTACATGTCCATAATCTTTGAACAGCTCAGCTTGAGCTCATACTGTCATGTCTGCTTATGCTTATTTGCCTATACTGATCCATTTGAACTTATTATCATAATAACTAGGCATTTCACATGTGCCCTAATGTTTAGATGTGACTGGCTGACTACTCAGTTGCTTATATGTACTGATGTCATGCTCACTACCTTAAAACTATCATGAACATTCAGAGTAGAAGGCACATTTTTTTAGAAAATGAAGCTATGTCCTAAGTCCTACGAAGATGCATCTTATGCAAATATCCTCTGTAAGCAAATGTCTGTCTGTCTCTCTCCTCCCCACCACCAAAAAAAGCAAAAACTCATATAAAATAAACCCCTTTAAATGATAACTGACTTAAATAAATTTGACAGTGGTAGGAATCTTGAAGACAACTGCATGCTTCCAAATATTGAGAAAATAGCTGAGGAAAGGAAAGACACAGTTCTCCCCATAGAGGGAAAGGGTGAGCTCTCCATTTGTTACATATGACTGAATATGAGGTTGGGAGAGAGACTCAGATTTTGTTTACCCACAGGAAAAGATATCCAATCAGATCACTGCCAACCATGACACACGGATCGGTAGGAAACTAGGCTTTATTCATTTTCGTGTACTCAAAATGACTTATTCCTCTTATAGCTTTAGCTTCTCCAGCTAGACAAATCTCATTTCTTTTTCTTCTCTTTTGAAGGTCTTACAGTTGGATAAGGACTTCTAGGCTGAGACAAACTAAGGACCATGCTATTTAGCTCAGCTACAGCATCACAGTGATGTCTCTACTGCTTTTGGACCTACCTCTTCATGGCACCATCCTGTGCCAAAGAACCATGCTGGGTCATCTGGAACTACCTCAAATATCTCTACATGATGCTACATTGTGCAGTCATTCAGGGGGTTATTTATATCAGTTGCCTCATATTGGTATGTTTTCCTTAGAAATGTTCCATTGGTATAGTCACATGTTGAAGCAGGGCAATCCCTCAGCATAGGCCTTGAGTTGGAATGGAAGGGGTCAACTGAGAGATCAAAACACTCAGATTGTACACCAATCTCATCCTGAAATGGCTGCACTGGAAGCAGAAAAAAACTTTTCTTTTTCTCTCTGACCTACTAGTAGGTACTTGAGAATTCAGTTAAGAGTTTGAAATAAGTTCCTGTCATGCTGGAAGTTTGAATTAACAAATTAAACATAGTTCATTAATGATATTTGCAGCCTATGTTGTGCTAATTAAAACCAACTTATTTTTCCATTATTATTTGCATACTGTTGTTCTGCAGCTATGCACTTGGAAGGATAATACTGCCTTGAGATGCCAGTTTTTTGGCATCACTCTGTGCTAATGAATGGAGTGAGACAGTGTATTCTTAAACTGTACTGGAGCTTCTTGTTCTTCTGTTTCAAATATTTCACAACTAATCAACTATGAAATAACAACTGCTTCACAGCCTCTGTTAAAGAACTGCTTGTTTCTATAGTGACAAACAAAATCTACTTTGTAAACTCATTCTCATATTAAAAAATAAAGTCCCTGTAGTCTTTCTAGATCGCAAATTAGTTGGGACTGGGAGAAAATACGCTGAGGCACACTTAGAGGGGAAATAAAATAGCAGCAGAAGGCCTAGGGGCATAGTGGCTGAGGAAGTGCCACTAAGTCTCTAGATCAGTGCGATTTTCTATTGTATACTACGGCCAAGACTAAGGCAAGTTGGAAATACCAGAAGTGACTGCACCTATATAGGCACAGTAAGACTTGGAGTATCCATACTGAACTGAGTGTCTCAAGATTGAAGACACTACCAGACCAAAAAGAGTTCAGAGATGAGAAAAACTTCAGACAAATGAATTATCAACAGAACTGTCTTGTGAGTGCAGCTTTGGAGTCTGATCCTCTTGGTTTTCCAAGTCACAACAGCAGTGAAACGTAACTATTGACTTATGTTAACCCAAAATATCTAACCAGACTTCTTGAATAAACATGTGTGAGAGAAAAGTAAGTAAATTTGTTGTAAGAAACAAATCTACAAGGCTAGCAGCATATTATGTAGGGAAAGGCCATAGCTGGGTTTGTAAAGATAATGATATTAAGGCTATCTTAATCAATAAAGAGCCTTTGAGATAGTAGCTCGACATCCTCTGGGTGGTGTGAGCTTGCTCGGTTGCTGTGAAGGTAGCTTTGAGCCATCATCTTCCACGACTCCTAGTTAACTGGGAAATTTATTCAAAGTCTACTTTCTCTATCATTACCCTGTGGCATTAAGAATGATTTATTCCATTTCTCTGCATAAGTAACTTAGTGTCTAAGCAGGAGCATTTAGCCAATGGTAAATGCTTTTAGCAAAACCTTTTCATCACAAATTCTTTGTGCAGGACAGAATGAAGAGGGTGGCCAAATTAAAAAAGAAAAAAATAGACAAACGTGAAGCATTCTTAACTGGGCTAGTCATTGACATCCATAATAGCTCATTGAACATACTGGCATCCATAATTAATTAAAGCTGCCAGAAGCATGGGCAAAATTTCTAATTAATGTAATTATAAGGTTATTTTTTATTTAAAATGGCCATTAAGGAATTTCCATGTTGTTACAGTTCATTGGCATTGATACATTGGGAAGTCTCAATGTTTTTCAAAAGTGTTGTCCTGACTCTGTGAAGGTGAGTAGCATATCAATATGTATGGTATCTTTCTCCTATACATAATTCCTCTACTCTAGGAAAATTACTCCATGGCCTGCTGCAGTGAGTGATACTTCACAACTGAGACAAATGTGGTGCAGTACATCACAGAATCCAGGGTTCAATAAAGAAATGTATGGGTCTAAATAAATATCTCAGATTGCTAACTGAATGGCTTCTGGATTATCCAGAATTGTTAAACTATGCACATCAGGTGGGAAAACATAACAAAATCCTTAAGAATCATACATACAGTTTATGAACTTGTTATTAAAACAAACCACAATATAGATTTTTCAAAATGGTGCAAAGAAACTAAAATTGCTACAATGAGTTAGATGAGGCTATAAACCTCCTTAGAGAAACAAACGAGTACTTTCCTGAGAGGACGGACCACACTACTTATTTGCATTGAACAACCTTCTGAAACTCCATCATATTCCCTTAGGGTAGTTTTCACGGTCATCACTTGCATCAGCACTGGGTTTGTGTGGCTTCTCAGTGAGTCAAAGTGGCAGAGAGCTGACTGCAGATAAATAAACTCCTTGTTTTTCACCTGAGTCAGTTGATCTGACTTGGTAGCTGTACAAGTGCGAGAGCTCAAGAAGGGAGGAGGAACATAATTTGTGGCAGCAGCCCAGTTTTACGACTAATCAATCCAATGATGAAACCACACCCTTGGGAGAGAGGAAAAAAGAATACTCCATCTTCTTGAAATGGCTGTGGCCACCCATAGGTCCTTGCCAGTTTTAACTTTTCACCCCCTTGTAAGAATGAGACTCTCTCAGATTCCTCTTTCCCATCAGCTATAAACAAAGATTCAAACTCGGAGGACTATAAATCCCATCTCTTGTAAAAGCAACTGGATGTGTCAACATTGAGACAAAATCTATAATCAGTTTCCACTGTCAATTAAAGTTAATCATCGTTTTGCATGAGAGTCAGATCAAGTTCTAGGTGGTTCTACAAATTTGTAAATTTGTATTCATTCAATACACAAATTAATTTCAAAAGCATGTTTACTGTAATTGCAGAGAAGATGTGTGAAAACCTTTTGAAAATAAATGCCAGAGCTCTTCATTCTGCTCCACCTTACCATTTTCTCAGTTGAGAATTGCACTTGTCTGGCGTACTAGTAATCTCCAACCAAAGCGCCATCCTTTTCCCTTCCCTAGCATGACTAATTATTTAAGTGGTGTATCCTTAAGGAGGAGTCAGGAAGATGCCTGCGATTAACACAGGCTGAGATCACATAATGAAAGATATATTTTCATCTCTTTGATCAAAGTAAATGGTATAATGAGGGGATCAGACCTTTTTTCTCACTGAAAGGGAGAATACAGAAGGATGACATCACTGACATTGAGATGTTCTAGGGGAGTGGGAGCAGTGGGAAGTGAAGATGTTTGTAATTGGTTGTTCAGGGAAGTGGGTTCAAAGATCTATTACATATAAGGTGTCAGGTCCATACAGTACTGCAAACAGATGCCTGTGATATCCACAGAGATACTTGGGGTGCAGTTATATGAAATGTAGGGCAGGTATCTTCACCTCTGCTTTCAGCAGTCTACTATTCCTCTTCTCTTACATGGTCTCTGGAACATAACGATGAGTGGATTTGTCATGAAAACAGTAAAAAAAAAAATTTTAAAAAAAATCCTTCTTACTACCTGAATAAAGCATATAGCTGCTGTATTATTGAGTCAAATTGACTAAGCAAAAAAAACAAAGGGCCAGAAAAGAAAATGAAAGAAAGGAGGAGCAGGACCTTTTATTTTGGTAGTGACTGACTTATCTGTCTTGTGTAACTTCAGCCTTAGGAATTATTTATAGAAGGTGTTTCCTTCCTTGGCAAGGCTATTTTAAGAAATCATTCTACTCTACCAGAGACAACTCTATACAGCTCTACACTGATCTGGATAATGTGGGCTGATTTATTTACTTGGGTTTTGGCATTTTTTTGAGAGGTGTTTTAAAGTCAAGATTCAGTTAATGATTTTGCCCAGAAATCCCCATAGCAACACAAGTTGTTCTGTGTCAAACTGTGTCAAAAAGTTGTTCTGTGCAAGACTGACTTGGTGTCAGGGAGAGCAGGCAGAGAGCAGGCAAGAGCTTTACTAATGAAGAAATTGATTGCGTAAGTGTGCCACTAAGCACATCTGAGGAACTAAACACTGTCAAATTGTACTGATGAACGTACCTACCTCAATAAGTTCTCCAGTGTCCATTGGTGTGCTAAATGTTTGCAAAAAGACTCCTTTCACTTTAGTGGTGTTCCTTTGCATATTCCTTCTTTTTGCAGCATTCCTTCACTTTAACAGGATTTCCCTTTGGCAGAAAGGAATATTTTTAAAAGATCTTTGTGGATGTCACTCCTTTACACGCTCACATAAGCTCACTGCACTGATCAACTATTTCTGTACCACCCAACTCACAGAGAGCAATTCAGGAGAGCCTCCTGATAATACTTGGCCTGCAGAAAAAGAGTAGTTATGACGTTTTTGTCTTTTAGACTTGTCTTTCCTCTAAAACAAGTGTCCTTTCTTACACATACAAACAAAAACCCTGTCAGTTCAGCTGGTAACTAAGCACCATGCAGCCACTCACTCACTGCCCCCCTTACCCCAGCGGGATGAGGAGAAAATATAAAGAAACGCTCGTGGGTCAAGACAAGGACTGTGAGGGATCACTCACCACTTATGGTCACGGGCAAAAGACAGGCTCAAATTGGGGAAGAAACAAACTCAATTTCATTTGTTACCAACCACATCAAAACAAGGACATTAGGAAGCAACCCCAAACCTTAGAAGACCTTCCCGCCCTCCCCCCCCC